>NC_137013.1:6199068-6331568 GCF_032717465.1 Coenobita brevimanus
TCTGACTGGAGTAAAAATAATCTGGTTGTTTTTAATGCATCAAAGACTCAGTTCTTACACCTATCAACCCGACAAAATCTTCCTCAAGTGTACCCACTAATGTTTAAATAATATTTAGCTTAGTCCTGCATCATCCTTGAACATGCTTGGGGTTTCATTTACTCGGGACTTATCTTGGAAAGATCATATTACATCTCTTGTAAAATCTGCTTCCAAGAGATTAGGTGTGCTAAGCCAACTCCGTTCCTTCTTTACCCCTGCACAAATGTTGACTCTATACACGGGTTTTATCCGCCCCTGTGTGGAGTACAACTCTCATGTGTGGGGAGGTTCCCCACATACACCTCTTCTCAATAGGATGGGGTCAAAGGCTTTTCGTCTCATTAACTCCCCTCTTCTTACTGACTCCCTTCAACCTCTGTCTCTTCGCCGCACTGTTGCATCTTTATCTCTTTTCTATCGCTACTTCAATGGTCACTGCTCCTCTAAACTGTCTGCATGCATTCCTCCACCTCTTCGACGGGCACATAGCACCCGTCTAGCAGCAAACTCTCATCCCTTTTCTGTCCAACTCTCTAATGCAAGAGTTAACCGTTACTCCCAGTCCTTCATTTATGTAACAGGTCAACTCTGGAACTGTCTCCCTCTGTCTGTATTTCCTGCTTCCTATGATCTCCAGTCTTTCAAACGCAGTGTGTCCAGGCATCTGGAAATGAACGGATCTTGAATTTGGGTCTCTTGTATTTTTTTTCTTTTGGAAGGAACAGTTATTGCGGGCTCGTGGCCTTTCATTCCTTCTTCGCATTAAAAAAAAAAAAAAATAGTTGATTAGATGGTTTATGATTTCTTGAACTGACGCCCGAACCACTGACGATGTCAAGGAGAAACACTGAAGCATTGTGAGTTCTTCACAGTTTATCAGTTAGGTGATGGATTGTAGTTGTCTAGGATACATTATTTTGTTGTGACTATCATTATCATTTTGTTAAATCTTTATCAACAGTATGGTTTTGTAGGATTATTCTGTTTTCTGCATACTTTTGGTTCAATAAAGAATGAAGTTTCTGGCTTAATGACTGACTTTTTTGCCAGTGGTCGACAGCCATATACCTTACAAAAATACAAAGCTGTCAGACACGAAGAACATTCATAGTTTTCGTATTAAAACTGATCCCAGCCACACGAGTTGAATTATGTGGTTATGGGCTGACTGTCGAACCACTGATGACGTCAAGGGGAACAATGAAACAGCGCGAGTTCATCCCAGGGTTTTTCATTGACGTGACATCTGACGGGCCAGTGTTGTCGGACGCAATTATCGTAGTAGAGTGGGTGACAGCAGAGGTGTGAGTCCATCCCGGTGTTTACCATAGTCCTTTCACCTTAACTTGGCTTATATATTTTTGTCTTGCATCATTTCACATACCTCAATGGCAGAGTAAGATTATAACTGTAGCACTACCTATTTTGTATAGCAGTTCTTCGTGACTAGCATCATATTCTAGCGTTAATCAGTTGTTATAATTTAGTACTCAAGATCGAGAGATGGCGGTTTTAGGCAAGTTAGAGTAAAAAGAGTATAGTGGCGTGACGGTTCGATGTTGTCAAACGAAATCATCATCGTAAAGTGACAGACACATGTGAGGTGTTCGTGCATGCGTGGGCGTCGGACCCCCACACAAATCCAATATACCAGGAAACAGGCAGCTGGGACCATATTCACACTATGGACCATATTCTTCAAGGTTCTCACCCGATTTCTACGGTAAACAAGTCTCCATGGCATCTTTTATTACCAGAAATTCTTTTGCTCTGTCGTATTTTTCACACTACTTTTCACGTCAGTTTGGTTGTAATGTACAGTATGTAGTCACAGTATAAGTGATGATTAAGTACTTTTTAAAATATAATTCAGAGCCCAAGGTAAAAGTGCTATGAACACGACCCTAGATCTTAGCAAGTTCCTACTACGAATAATTTCAACATGTCAATAACGTCGAAAATAAATTTGTTCCATGGTATTTTTTGTATTAACATTCGGTTTAGTCTGGTTTTCAAGTGTCTGGTTGCTTTATTGAAATAAATGCTTAGTCAGTCTACACAGTTTAAGCAAGATGTTATATGGATGCGGCAGGTGGAGACTTATGACCGTCGCGTGTTTAAACAGTCCAAGCCCTGCACGACACTGCAGGTTTGCCTGAAGAGAAGTTTGGAAATTAATAAACTAATAAAGGGCGCTTTGTGGTCTAATGGTTAGAACGCCCCAGTCGGAGTGACAGCCCTCATACAATTTTATCCCCAGGAGATAACGAGAGGCTTTTTGATTATGTAATGCCATGGAGGGAAGTAGGCTGGTCATCTACCCTTAAATGTGCTGGAGTATGGTGTATTAATCTTTGGCATCTGCACCTCGAAGCGGGTGAAATGGGACTGACTCTTAGTGTTTTATAAAGGGCAGATTACACAGATGTTAGGGTGGAGGGTGGAGGAGAAAATTTAGCTCGCATCTGGTAGTTCTTGAGTTCATTTTTGGTAATACATTAACAAGAACAAAAAGAAAAAGAATTACTGTTCATCCTTTGCGTATTTAAAGGTCGAAACTGATAAAGGGTGACAGATTTGCTAACCTTCTTAATATGGCAAATTCTTAAGTTTCGCCAAAATAGTTTGTTAAATGAAACTTTTCCCTGATACATTCTGGTGTATATCGTTAGAATCTGATACTGATTTTCTGTCGGAAGTGATTACTGTTGAAATGACACTATCTTCCCTAACAGTCTTAAGAAGCAAGAATCATCCTAACCTTAATAACCTAACTAAACAAGCCCAACCTAATCAGATTAATGTAACCTAACTCAGACTAATTAAGCGTCACCTTATTAAAAGCAAAGGCAAGTAGTGGGTTCCCTAAGTCCCCGTTAACTCTCGATGAGATCGTTAGGCGACTGTGCCGGCAGCCAAGATTATGGGCAACTTGTATAATACCCAAGATAATTTCAAATTAATCCTGAAATTAACAACCACATTTGCAGTTGATTTTTTATTATGTAGGAAGAACGATAGGTGCTGAAAAATTCTGCACACTCACCTCCTTAAACTCCCTGCAAAAACAAACCATAGATACCGTAATTTTCATTTCGTAACCAGTATTTCTTTTGCAGGAAGGGCAAGGAAAGGAGAACACATAATTTTTCCATATCTCCTGTTCTTCCTGCAAATCAGAATCTGAGTTACGAGAGGAAAATGATCGTCAGTCCGTGAATCCAGGCTTAATTAAGAAGATCTCTGTAGGTTTTGGTACAGTTTCGAGAAAGAAAATGACGACTATAGTCTTACGTCCTTGTGTTGAAGGAGATTTCTTAAGTAAAACCAGTACCTGGATTAAACGTGACGCCTGGATTATGGGTCATATTTCTAGTTGGATCATGGGATTTAGTAACTCCTCTTCCTCAGCGGTTTATTTTGCACATCAGATTAACCTCTCGCAGGTTACTGATGCAAACTGTGTCAGTATTAAACGGACATAAATAACAAGAGAGAGTAAGGTGGAAATGAAAAATAAATCGCTAAGGACAAAAAGCTTTCAGAGTACTACGTCCGCTCTGCACAATCAGTTTCGAGGCCCGTCCACACGATCAGTTGGTGCCTGTGGTTTTGGAGTATGATATTGAAAAATTATTTGAAAGTAATCGTGTATACCCAGTGAATTGAAGCATCCCTCTCGGCTTCTCATCTACTGTTTAAAGTCATTTTCGTGAACATGCTTCCAAACTGATGCCCGAACACAACAGGCGCCTCCAACAACCTAACGTGATAGGATAGGTGGACTTGGACTCTCCTCTACTCTGCCTCCCAACAACGCCACGACTATCACTTATCAATATAGTATCACTAGTGGGACGCCCAACGGCAAGGGCCCTCTCCAACAACACACCAATTAGTAGTTGGTTGGCAAAAATCAATAAGGCCGAACCTTTGACGCTGCTTTGTGCCCTTGACCTTTGACTGATTGCTTTCAAAATAAAATCATTTAATACTTGCCTTACCCCAAACACATTGACCAAGTTTAGCTGAATAATGATCGAAAGCGTTTAAGTCAATCTTATCCTGTGCCCTTGACCTTTGACCGGTTGTCCTGAAAACAGAATAATTTAATCCTCGTTTACCCTTAAATCCTTCCACCAAGTTTTCGAATCAAACATCTGAGTTAAAAGGCCGAAGCTATGATCCTGCCTGTGGCCTGTACCTTTCATCAGTTGTTTTCAGATTGAACCACTTCATATGTTCCCATCTCTCACCCCTTCCACCACGTTTCGTCAAAATCTGATGAAATTTGTTTAAGTTGACCTTATCCTTGGCCTAACTTATGGCTTTTTGGGGGGCAGATTAATCACTTATTCCTCTGACAATCTTAAATCATTATGGAAAATATGGTACCTTTCATCAGATAGTTTTTCTTCATGTCCTTACCCAGACAGACGCAGACAGACAAACCGGAATAAGTACACAATCACATCGCGCTGCACACACTGGTGTAAAAAGGATGGGGGAGAATGAAGCCTAATACTCCACCAAGAACAGAGCCCTATGATGGCGGTGATGTGAGTGGGAGGGGGTCAGCTATCCCCCTGAGCCGGTTGGTTAATCTTGCAACTGATTGGATAGATCCAATGAAACACTGTACATTGAACAACGCATAACGAAACACCTACAACTTTTTTTTTTTTACATATTGGTTGAATGGCGGGCCGTTACTATCCTTTGTGTGTGTGTGTGTGTGTGTGTGTGTGTGTGTGTGTGTGTGTGTGTGTGTGTGTGTGTGTGTAGCGCAGTCAAATGTGTGTGTGTGTGTGTGTGTGTGTGTGTGTGTGTGTGTGTGTGTGTGTGTGTGTGTGTGTGTGTGTGTGTGTGTGTGTGTGTGTGTGTGTGTGTGTGTGTGTGTGTTGCGCAGTCAAACTGGAAAAATTATTTCGAAGAAATTGATATGTCGACTGAAGTTTTCTAAAGGGATGTTTTGAGCCATAATAATTCCTAATGGTTCCACAGCTGAACGCCCCTTGCTCCTGCTTCAATGCATAATCGTTGGTTTCGAGCAAACTGAAGTGCTATCCAGAAACGGCTTATATCGAGGAAGTTCTGAGTGTCCCAGTATGACGGAAAAGCGCTAGTTTGTATATCATATATATATATATATATATATATATATATATATATATATATATATATATATATATATATATATGATATACAAACTAGCGGTTTTCCGCCATACATACATAAATACGTACATATAAGGCCGTTTTGTTCGTCGCTCACGAGGCATTCTGATCTTTCTTTTGATATTTCTTCGGAAGGACCTTTCCTAATGTACTTGACAAACTTGTGGCACAATAAGTTTTGTACTAAGTTAGATAATTTTTCTTCTTGCATATGGATATCTTGCACAGCCTTCTTCCACTGTACTGATACAGTGCAGCTCATCAAGGTTTCTTATATAATTGCAAAAAACACTTCATTCCACCCTCGCCGCTGCACTGTCTTCTCTGCCTGCACCTCGTCACCAGCAGTTCCATTGCCATTCTTCAGCCGCATCACGGCATTCTTCAGTTTTGCCAGTGCCACATTCCCTCGCATTACTTTTCTTCTCTGGACACCACCAGATTAAATAATTTCTGTTACCCATCTGTTCTCACAATTCACATTCGCCAACCTTTCAAAATATTTTCACCATCTGCTGCTTATTTCATTTCCAGTTAGTAGTAGTATTCCACTTTCAAGCCTCACACTTTCAGACAATTTATTCCATCCTCATTTCTACTTTCTGTACCTCTTTCCGTGATTGCTTATACTACATTAATTATTTTTCCAAGATAATCATTTACCACCTTTTTCTCTTTACTAGTCTCGTCGCTTGCTTCATAATCTCAATATATCCCGTTTCTCTTTCATTTGAACTTTTTTTTTTTTCCATCCTCTCTAGCTACCGTTTTCTCTTATCTTCCACTGCACTGTTGCCCTGTTTATCCCACCAACCTGTAACTTGCATACCAGTTGCTGTCCTCGTGACACTCCACACAACTTTAACTTTCTTATTAACTCGAACACTCTTGTAAGCGTTCCACAAATGCAGATCCATTTACTCCCATTTATTTTTACATTAACTCCTACTGTTGTTGCTCTAACGTGGCCTAAAACTGATATACCTCAATCCTGAATGCCAAACTGTAACAACAGATTTACACTTGAATATGGTTAGGGTCACGCGTAATGTGAAGGATGTTAAACTGTACTGTCGTATTCTTCTGCCACTGAGCTACCAGAAAAAATTGCAGAAGGGTGAAAATTTGTGCCAGGCTAAGGTGATATGAAGTATACCTTAGCTTAGTATTCAACTCTCAACGCTTTGTTTTCAGCTTCTCCGTGTTTAGTTTTTAACTGACTGCCCATCTACCTTATCCACCACATTTCTCTCAGCTTTACCTTGCATACCTCAGTTCTTATGATCAGATAATACTCTGAACGTCCTCTTATTACCTTTGTACTAACAATATTTCAAGCATCTTTTTCTCTGCACGCACGTAGTCAGTCAAGCTCCTTGCAATGTTCCTTCCAGTCTTTCTGTAATATGTATATTTCTGTGTTTCTTAGTGTTTAAAATATGACTCGCTAATGAATAACCTTCATGCCTCGCACACGCACGTTAGTCCTCGCTTACCGCTGTCTCCTGGTAATCCGAAATGACACATCACATCTTTCTCAGAACCAGTGTCACTTCTCCCATTCATGTCATGCATCACGAATACTTTGTAACTTCTGGGTATCTGTCCTATCGTGCCATCTGCCATCCATCTAAACATTTTATATCTCCTGGGCATCTGTCCATCACCCCAGCAGGCACGAAAAACCTTTTTGTGCCTCACAGTTATCACTACACAGTGCACACGTAACAATCACTGCTACTTTCACCGCGAGTTTGACACACATTCACTTCGAGCTTAGACATTTACAATCTTCCATTCCCCACTGCCATTCATCACTCGTCAAAGACGGTTCTCCATCCTTATATCGCCCACATGCACTCATATATGACCTTACTGTAAACACCTCTACTCCCCCACTTCACGTTCTTTCATCTTCGTTTCAAACATGCGTAGGCTTGTGGATCTTTCCTTCGCCATTGAAACTCTTCACATTCCACACGGTCATACGAACCTTCTTATTTTTCCTGTGCACTGGCTAGGTACGGGACCCAGATCCCAGGCTTTCTGAACCTTCTTCAGTGATTAGAATGTTAAAGATGGGGGAACCCTAATCTTGGCTATTTTCTCCCTTTCTGTTTCTGGTCCACAGGGAATACGCGGTGCAGCATTCTTTCTATTTTCATTACTTGTGTACGTTTGTTTCTCTGACGTTATAATTAAGCCGCCCTCATTTTCTTTTCTACCTAAACATAGGGTAAAGCTGGGTTAAGAAAACTAGGAAAGAAAATGCACAAACGAGGAAGAACTATGAACAGCAGGTCCAGTAAAAGGGTTAGATACTCATTCACTCAGGTTCAGGGAATCATTGCTGTGCTTCGCAGGCCAAACCATACACGCTTATGTCTAGCATTGTAATTTATAGCTGCGATTTACGTTACCTGCCAGATAGCCAGCCTGCCAACTATCATTTTCGCGGCTTCAATGTAATGTTTTATTTTCCATGTAATTCTTGCCACCATTAGATGCTATATTAGCATGGAAGAGACTTTTCGAACTGGAGGGGCTAAGTACAGTAACCCCTGTGTGGAATGTAATTGTCTGGAAGTAGCAAGAATAAACAAATACTGCAGCATGGAACTGAAGGGGTTAAAGAAGGGCTTTCCACACCCTTTGCACGTGCCCCTTCGTAAATCATTCATCCAACCAGCTCAGTCCCCTTTCATTTCCCTCTCAGTTCCAAAGCTCATCAACTTCTGTACTTCACTTTCATATACACTCACAAATTATATCCATCCACTTTCTGCCCGGCCTACTGTGCCTACTCCTACCTTTAGACCCACTCTCATATATCCTTTCCATCCAGTAAATATCTAATTGTATTTAATGCTTAATTGAAATAGTGACTTTTTCCATACAAAGTGATTCAGTAAGTCTGGGTAGGTTAAGTGATGAATTAGCTTAGGATATATGGGGTAAGTTAGGCTACACAAGATGGCAAATTAGATTATGTTAGGATATATAATGAACTAGGTTAGACTGGGATAGATAATGAACTAGGTTAGGTTGAGTTAAATTAGACGGCGAGTTTGGTTAGGTTTGGATGGGAAAGTTTGGGCGGGTTATGTTAAGTCAGACAATAATCTCACTAAATTAGAGAATGAGGAGGCTTGATTATATGGTGAGTTCTTTGGGTTAGATTAAGTAAGATGGTGAACCAGGTTAGGTTAAAGAGTGAAGGATTTGATCAGACAATGAGCTACGACAGGTTGTTACGTTAGAGTTAGACGGTGAGTAGGTTTGATTAGATGGTGAGCAAGGTTACTTTATGTTAAGTTAGATGTGAGCGGTGTTACGTGAGAAGGCTTGGTTAAACTGTGAGCTAGATTGATTTGGGTTAAGTTAGACGGTGAACTGTGTTAGGGTTGGTCAAGCAGTAATGAAGGCTAGGCTAATTTACGCTAAGAAGATGCCATATGCGGTCGACAGGAAATAATCCGACTCTTCTTTCTCTGGTATACCTCCCAGTTTCCACGGCAACTGCTCGCCAACTCTCCCGATGCTTCAAGTGCCTCTCAACCTCGTCCACTAGAAGCCTCATGCTGACACGAGACGGAGGTCGTATCATAGGTCAATTAAGGGATGTTTTGAGGAGTTTTGTGTACAACTGTGGTCAGTTGTTCCAGGTTTTAAGGAGGTGTGTACAGTTATAGTCAATAGTTCTAGGATTTGAGGAGTTGTGTGCACATTAACGGTTTATTGTTCTAGGTTTTAAGGAATGTGTACAGTTTTAATCAACAGCTCTAGATTCTGAGGCGTTGTGTGTAAAGTTGTGGTCAGTTGTTCTTTTACGCTCTTGTTGCTGTGTCAGAACCTAGTGAGACCTTGCATGGATTTGCAAGATTCTCTGCCCATATATGATTCTCTTTGACACGAAGAGCCAACGAGGAAGATGAAGGACTCACATAAGTGCGTTAAGTCCGATTTGGAGATACCCCTAACATATATTCAAAATGGTCAGTGAATGTTAGCACCGAGTTGGTGACATGTGAAGATGTGTGGTACGTAGGACTGCTGGGCCTCAGAGTTCAGGCTTTACACCACCGTGCGAATACTACTGCCATTCCTTTGTTTCTTCACCACTTCACTTCATACTAGGTACAATCGTTCCTTGAGCAAGTGTCTCTAGACTCATTTTCATTTTTTGATTACGCCTATTAAATTGTTTAACTGGGTCAAAGGGCATATCATACAAGCACAAGTTTTGGGAGCCTTTGCTCTACTAGGTTTATAAATAATCACGGCAGTTTGCACGGAAGTATGTAACTATGCTTTAGCTGCCAGGAGACCGCATTCCCGTGATAATGTTCGCAATCTACAGTACATTTCTATTTCATTCTTGCCACCACCAGGTCATCTATTCAACTTGGGAGAGATTTTTAGCAGTGAAAATAATTGCAAGGGCTATAATTCACCCAACCATTTCAGTAAGTTTACGATGAAGAAAAATCGTCAGGCGGTGCTCAGAATAAGAAAACGACTAAGTTCAAAACATGTTTAGCCTCTCTGTATCGTTGTTGTTTGCGTTTTATGAGCAGTGCAATATAAAAACTCCTACATTCGTATACCTTAAATACATGCCTGACAAAAATTAGCAGCTTCCCTTCCATTTGGTGGTCTGATGGTAAAGCTGTCTTGTCGGTGCGTACCGCGCGTTGTGCCCTGAGGTTCGGGTAACAGAAGTGATTTACATAAAACACTACCAGGGGTGTAGGGCGTTCTCCTACCCTTAAATGTTCTGACTACAGTAGCCTAGCCTCGGACCCCAATTCTCTGAAGGGTTTAACATGGAACTGACAGTTTATCTTCCCCTTGGCTATGCATATATAAAGTATACTGCCAAAAGAGTGTAGCAATGTTAAAGCGTACGGTTTAGATGGTGCTGCTGCCTGGTGAGTATCAAGCAACAGTGTTTTTGCTGTTGATCTATCTATCTGTCTATTGCCAGACGCCTCAACCCCGTTAGGGGTGGCCACAAACAAATCGCCTCCATGTCGCTCTGTACCCCACCATTTCACTGCCCTGCTCCCAGCTCACACTCCCCTCTCCCGTATACCTCTCCACTCCATCCTTCCATCTCATCCTTGGCCTCTCCTTCCCTCCACCTCACTCACATACTGTACACTCTCCTCG
The DNA here is from genome assembly GCF_032717465.1 of Coenobita brevimanus. Lineage (NCBI taxonomy): Eukaryota > Metazoa > Arthropoda > Malacostraca > Decapoda > Coenobitidae > Coenobita > Coenobita brevimanus. The sequence continues at coordinate 6,209,460 of NC_137013.1, forward strand.
TCAGTCTCACTCTCCATCCTCTCCACAAGGCCAAACCACCTTAATGTGTTTCTCCTAACGTTTCCTATCACATCCACATCCACACCACAACACACCTTCACTTCCTCATTTGTCAGTCTGTCTCTCCATGTTATTCCAAATGCTCCTTTCAAATAACTCATTTCCACTGCTCTCACTCTTGACTTCTGTCCCTCCAACAAGGCCCAGGCTTCACTTCTATACGTTAGAGTTGGCAACACAATACTGTCATGTAGTAGCTTTTTCACTTCCATGCTCACTTCCCTGTTTCTTATCACTGCTTTCAAGGAACCAGCAACCTTTCTTCCTTGTTGTACCCTGTCAAGCACTTCACCCTCTAAACTTCCTTATTCATCACACTACCCAAGTACTTAAACGCACTCACATTCTCCATCTCCTCCCTATCCAGTCTCACTGTACATTAACTGAATTAATTTCTCTCAAAGACCATCACTTTACTCTTCTCTGCATTCAACTTTAGATTCCATTTCTTACACACTCTGTCAAACTCACCTAAATGTAAAGAAAAAATGTCTTGCAGTAAAAATACGTCATATCCCAAAACAAACATCCAAGAAAATGAGATGTTCTTTCATTTACTTTGCCGACTTACATGATTGGACAATAATGAGTCAGAATGTGTGTGTAGACCCCTATCCGACTATACTCATCGACAGAATTAGTTTACCGTGGCTCTCTGGTATCCATTTGAAGCTGATGTAAACACACTTCCGCTCCCGTGTGTACCCTCGTCCCCTCACAGGGCATGTTAATACGTCAAGACCGGAGCCGCTTTACTATTCCAGAGTTAATGGTCGGTTTCACATCTAACTTGTAATAGGAGAAGATCGGAAGGAAGATGGAGAGTAGATGAGGGAGAGAAGGAAGTATGTGAGAGAGGAGAGGAAGGGGAAGTGAGAGAAAAAGGGAGAGGAAAGGAGAGTGGATGCAGGGAGGGAAGGGAAGATGGTGTAAGAGGAGAGAAAAGGAGGAAGGAAAGAAGGGATAAGGAGTACGGTACTGAAAGGACAAGGGAAAAGTGAGAAAGATGAAGAAATAAGGGAAAACATGGTGTGTGAGAGGAAGAGAGGAGAGGCGAAGGAAAGTGACAAAGGGAGATGAGAGAGGTGAGAAAGGAGGGAGGGATAAGATTACGAAGGGTGATCAGAAAGTAATGACAGTTCGTGCTATAACATGAAAACCTTGAATGATGGGAGGTAGGGGAGCAAGGAGAGTGCAGAGTTGCCTGTCCTTACGAGTTTGAACTTGTCGCCGTATGCCTGACTTTTCTTGTTTTATTGTTGTGAGTGAATGCTTCACTCTTGTTTTTGCTCTCTGGCCAGAAACATGGATTACTCGAAAGAAGGCTGCAGGTTCTACATTTTTACGGGGTGGAAACTGGGAAAGAAAGCAACAGAGATTCGAGGGGAATTATTACAAGTTTATCCAGACACTACTCCTTCCCTGGAAACTGTTTCCCACTGGATTCGTGCTTTCACAACAGGAAAAACTGAATTGAAAGATGAACAACGCTCTGGATGCCCCCGGACATCCGTGACCGAAGCAACAACTGTCCGTGCACGGTCCATCATTGACGAGGATCCAACTGTAACTCTTAGGTTCTTAGCCTTGGAGCTTGATATCAGTTATGGGAGTGCATATGACATCGTGCATGAACAATTACACCTGAGGAAGAAGTGTTGTCGATGGATACCCCATTTGTTGACTGATGAGCAAAAGGCTGAACGGGTGAGGATTTGTCGTGTCTGGCTTGCTGAATTTGAACCAAATGGTCCAAAACGGTTCTCAGATGTTGCTACTGGAGATGAGTGTTGGATTTCATTCTTCACAACCCGTGACAAGCAGTCAAACATGGTGTGGTTGGGCGATGAAGACCCTCGACCTCAGATTTTGAAGGAAGGATTTCGCAGCCGGAAGCGCCTTTTCACCATCTTTTTCAATTCTCAAGGACCAATATGCGTGGATGTGATGCCTGAAAAGTCCACTATCACAGCCCAATACTACACAGACCAGGTCCTTCCACAAGTCTTGGAACACAAGCCCAACACCGCACCAACCCGCCGTCGGTCTCGCCTTTTGCTGCACCACGACAATGCTGCACCCCACAAAGCTCGCCTCACTATGCAGTACCTGGAACAACAAGGTATAACTCTGCTCCCCCACTCACCCTACTCCCCTGACCTGGCTCCCTGTGACTTTTGGTTGTTTCCAAAAATTAAATCTGCCATCGCTGGGAAGCAATTTCATCGCATCCAAGACTTGGCACGGACCGTCAATTCAGAACTCCGAAGTATACCGTCTTCAGAGTACCACGCTTGCTTCATGAAGTGGAGAAAGAGAATGGAACGCTGCATAGAGGTTGGAGGGGAGTACTTTGAAGGAATGTGAGTCATAGTTTGATAGTTCTTCATGCTAATAAAAGTTTATGGACTCACTGTCATTTCTTTCTAATCACCCCTTAGACAGTGAACGTGTTCACAAAGACATGTTCTGGGAGTGGCAGCTCAATCTGTTTGTCGTGTGTGTGTGTGTGTGTGTGTGTGTGTGTGTGTGTGTGTGTGTGTGTGTGTGTGTGTGTGTGTGTGTGTGTGTGTGTGTGTGTGTGTGTGTGTGTGTGTGTGTGTGTGCGTGCGTGCGTGCGTGCGTGCTCGCGCGCGCTCTTTCCGCTTCAACGCCTGTGTACGAATTTCCCTGTGTATTTACATACGTAGGTGTGTGAAGGAATTTGTGTCCACGTGTGTAGTTAAACAGGCACATGCACGAATTTGCCTTTGAATTTACACACGTGTTTCAGTGTGTGTGTGTGTGTGTGTGTGTGTGTGTGTGTGTGTGTGTGTGAGAGAGAGAGAGAGAGAGAGAGAGAGATACAATGGAAAACAAACAACAACAGACCTGCCGGTCCTTTCATGGCTGTTTAGTGGGAAGGTTATAACTAACAAAACTTGTATATCAGCTAAAGGCAAGCATAGAAAAGCGAAAAGGTCCCCCCCCCACCCACCAAACCCTCAAGCGTAAGCCGGTAGGAAACAGTGAGAACCACCATGCAGCATTGAAAAACTGTCATGGAAATTCATAGGAAAGAGGGTAAGGAAATTATATTCTACACTATCTACCTGAAAAGGAAAGTAACATTGTTAACTATATTTTATCGATGTTGTTCGCGGGTATTGTCACCCAGGCTCTGAAAAACGAGTTATAGATACTAAAAAAAATGTATAAAGCAGGACTGAACATATTTAGCTGGTGGTTAGGAGACAGATACTTATCCAAGAGGGCAAATTCTTCCGTACATTTACAGCTGTTTTAAAGATGAAATGCTTAGCTTCTTGCGACTGAAATAAGTTTCGATCATTTTATGCCCATATCCTCTAGTATAATTTGAGCAATCAACTGAGGAATTTATATTGATAGCCATATTATCGTGTCCAATGAATATTTTGAATACTGGAATTAAATCTCGTAACCTGTTTTTAGTTGAAAGTAAGTGATCCAGGTCTTCTAAACGCTTATCGCATGGTTTATTTCTCAGTCTAGGTATCATCATTGTCACCCTTTGCTGTATTGTCTCAAGTTTCTCCATATCTTTTTTATAATGTGGTAACCAGAACTGAAAGCAATACCCCAAATGCAGGCGTGCTAGGGAATTATACAGTGAGGACGATATTTTCAGACTGATATTCGAAAGCTCTACCTATGAATCCAATCAGTTTGTAGACTTTTTCATGAGCCCCTGTAGACTGTTTGCCTGGTTTCAAATAATATGTAATTGTAACTCATTCTTTTTCATGGTTTACACTGTCAAGTTGGACATTATTCATCATCTAACTGGCCCTTACATTTTTACTGCCAATGTTTAGCACTTAATATTTATTAATACTGAAGTCTGTTAGTCATGTTTGGGTCCAGTTAAACAGTTGATCAAGATCTCATTGAATCGTCTGCCACTGCTGTGTCTGCTCTGTTATCTGTTTTAGTATCATCAGCAAATTTAAAAATGTTGCAGAATAAGCCCCCATCAAAATATCATTTATGAATATATATATATATATATATATATATATATATATATATATATATATATATATATATATTGTTACGCTGTCCGCCTTTCCGTTCCCACGGATGCAGCCGTTACAGCTGGGCTAGGGGGATTATGCAGTATGTATCCGTGTCATTCGCCGAGTTTACATTAGCGAGTGTTACAAGTTCTTTTGTTTCGTTCCTGCCACTGAGGGCAATTTTATTTAATACCATGCTGAGAATGCATTTGATTATTTTGATTGTCGTGTGTGAGCTACCAGTATATTTAATGATGTTTTGCTTGCATTAGAAGTACCAATTTATTGTAGAGAGAGAGGGGCACGAATTTAAGTTCTTATTAATTAATATGATTCATGCGTTCGCGCTTGGCCGTGCACGAGCCTTGATCAGAGTCAGTCTCTTCCCAGCCAGCTTTAGTATCGGGTGCTTGTACACTCTCTCTCTCTCCCCAGTCATTTTTCTGCCGAGCTGGCGTTTTCATTTAAGTTTATTTTTATTCTTTTGTTGCTGACTGAGGGAAGTAGTTATTTTATTTTGTTTTTGTAACCGTGTTGTCTTTGGAGGGCCAGTTTGGCTCACCGTGGTCTTCTCGCTGCCTTTGTTAACGTTCCCCAACACACGTACATACACACACACACCCCTAACCCCTACACCGTTAATCCCATCTCTTTGCTCAAGGCTAGTGAGAACCATCGTGAGCTATTAACTGCGTTCCCCCTTGGACACGGGTTAAGTAGAAAGTCGTCACCACCGGAAGTAAGTGGGAGGTGTTCCTGTAGGCTGTCTCGGGCGGTATTACTTCCGGTAGTGACGATAGTAGGCTAGATCTATAGGTAGGCTGTTCCGTTTTATTATCAAAGTACAGAGTGTTGCGTTCTTAAGTAAGTATTCTTCCGTTGCGCAGTTTTTTCTCTAGTTTGCGGAGTGTCAGTGCCGGGGTCTGCGTTATTTTTGCAACGCAGTGGAGGCCGATCATCTAAGGCTGCCTTGTGGTCTTTATTTTTGTAATAGCCCCGGGCTGGCGCAACCGTAACAGTGGCGACCTCGCCAGGATATCCTAACAGTGCCTTCTTCTTGCTAGGATATCGTTACCTTGGCGTTCTCTGTGCTTTGAGGTGAAGTTGATGTGTTTTGTAGTTTCTCAGTCAGCATTAGTATTTCATTATTTAGTACTGCCATTGATTTGTCGCCATGGAGTCACGCGTGTCTACACCAGATCGCGTACGTGCTGAGTCACCTGTGGATATGGAACAACGAGAGGCACATAGCAAAGGTACTCCCCGTGTGAGCCCTGAGTTTGACTATGGTGCTGAAATGCCTCGTTTCGCTACCCCACTATTACCATCTATGATGCCGCCGAGCCAGTTTAGAGCAGTTCCCCCAGGTATGTCTAGTGCTTTCCCTGGAGTTGTTCATTCCACTCCCATATACCCTGGAGCCTTGTCACCGGAGGCTCAGTTGCAGTTGAAAAAGTTGGAGATGGAAATGCAGCGTGCAAAAGAAGAGAGGGAGATGCAGCGTGAAAAAGAAGAGAGGGAAATGCAGCGTGCAAAAGAAGAGAGGGAGATGGAGTTGCAGCGTGAAAAAATGCGATTTGAGCTGGAGAAGACTCGCTTGGAGCTGACTGCTAATAGACCAACTTCAGATACCCAAACCTCAGGCCGTGCAGAGGATAGGGAGAGTTGGTTCTCAAGGAGTCTAAAATTAGTGCCAGCATTTGATGAGTTGAAGGTGACAGAATGGTTTGTCAGGTTTGAGAAGAAGGCTAGGGAGTTTGAGTGGCCCAGGCAGCGCTGGGTGGGGTTGGTATCTAATGTGCTGAAGGGAAAAGCCTTGGAAGTGTATAATAGGTTGAGCCCTGAGGATGTAGATGATTATGATGAATTTAAAACAGCCATCCTGAAGGCATATGAACTTAGACCAGAGGCTTATCGGTTGTTGTTCCGTGGTGCTCGGAAAAGGCCTGCTGACACCTATATGGCCTACGCCAGGTATCTGGAGGAGAGGTTAGACGAGTGGTTGCTAAGTGAGAGCGCCACTTCGTATAACGAGGTGCGTGAACTGCTTTTGATGGAACATTTTACCAACATGGCTGACAAAGAAATTGGTGTTAAAATTAGGGAGAAGAGATTTAAGACCTTGAAGGAAGCAGCGACGTGGGCTGATGATCGGGTGTTTGCCTTGCGGAGTATGGGGGTCAAGTATGCTAATTTTCAGTATTCCAGGGAGAGGACTGTGAGTGGCCCTGCCTGGGACAAATCTCCCGTGAATCAGTCCCAGGGAAGTTCAGAGGAGAAAAAGAATTCAGGGAGAAAGAGCCCTGTATCCAGTTCGAAGCTAGTTTGTTACTTTTGCAAACAGAGTGGGCACATCAAGCCTAACTGCCCTAAGTGGAAGGCCTCCCAAAATGCCAAACCAGTGGCACTAATTGTAGGTTCGAGTCAGGTGAACGAGAGGAGTTGGGAGAGTGGTAACGGTGAGGGAGAAGTCTGTGGAAAGCTGGAGTGCAGCCGGCTGTGCTCGCTGCCAGCTCAGGCTGGAAAAGTTACCCAACATGCTACGCCACCTCCGGATGAACTGCCTCAGAAATCGTCCCTAGACTGGTGTAAACCTTTTATATGTCACGGCACAGTGAAAATTCATGGGATCAGTTATCCAGTTACTGTGGCTCGTGATACCTGTGCACAACAGTCTGTGTGCAGAAACGTGACTGGAGGGCCTGTAAACTCAGGGAAGTATGTGCTGTGTAGAGGCATGAACTCAGATGAATACTATGATTATGTTCATGTGGAACTCGATTGCCCCATTGTTCAGGCTGCAGCTCAAGTAGCTGTTGCTGATGTAATGCCAGTAGAGGGGATTGATTTTCTGCTGGGGAACGACCTGGCTGGGGAGAAAGTATTTCCATCTCTTCCCCCACCAGTTGTTGTGGCAGAGAAGTGTTTTGACGCCCCAGAAATTGGTATTGAAGTTGATGCAGAAGTGGAAGCCATGTTCCCGGTCTGTGCAATTACAAGATCTATGGCACAGGTTGCAGCCCGGGAGGAAGAACTGGTGAAGTCACAGGTTCTTGGGGTCGACTGTGGTGAGGCAGGGCCACCAATGGAGGAACCTAGTGAGCAGAGTGTTGCTGTAGTGGGTGAGGAGAGTGGGAATGCGTGCATGGGCGCCGCCCCACTTCCCACTCAGGACACTAGAGGTGGTGTTGAGTGTGTCTGTGTGGAGACTGAACCCAGCCCATCGACTGAATTAGGAGAATTTCAGGACGCTGGGGTCGACTGCGGGGATGCAGGACCACCGTCAAACGCGCCTGAGGAACAGAGTGTCACTGTTGAGGGTAGAGGTGATGATGATGTCAGTGTGGAGTCTGACATTCCTCCCCTGTCGAGTGTACTAGAGGTGACGCTGAGATTGATCGCCCTTCGCAATCCAGTGTCCCGACCAGTCCCTTATCTCAGTCCTCAGTAGAGCTGGCGGGTGTTGGGCCAGCAGAATTGAGGGTGAAGCAACAGGAGGATGTAACATTAAAGCCCTTGTTTGCTCGAGTAGGGGAAGAAAGAAGTATGGAGTGTGGTAAGGAGGAGTTCCTGATTAAAGACAATGTTTTACATCGCCGATGGACGCCCACTGGCGCCACGGTGGATGGAGGAGTGGGTGAGTTAGTGCAGGTGGTGATTCCTGTGCAGTATAGGGTGCCGTTAATACAGTTAGCACATGAGGGACCTTTAGCGGGTCACTTGGGAAACAGAAAGACAGTGCAGCGCTTAAGATATAATTTTTGGTGGCCAAGTATGCCGGGACAAGTTGCTGCGTACATCAAGAGCTGTCACACGTGTCAGATGGTGGGCAAGCCTAATCAAGTTCTTCCTGTGGCCCCTTTGACTCCCATTCCTGCAGTTGAACCTCCGTTTACCCGGGTAATCATTGATATTGTGGGCCCTTTACCTCCTACTTCTGCTGGAAACAAGTATTTGTTAACCATAATGGATGTTACAACGCGATACCCAGAGGCTATACCAATCAGAAGCATGCAGGCGAAGTCAGTAGTCAAGCAACTTATCCTGTTCTTTACTCATTTTGGCCTGCCCAAGGAGTTGCAGTCAGACCGTGGAGTAAATTTTACATCTAATTTATTTAAGCAGACAATGACAGAGTTGGGCATCAAACACATTTTGTCCAGTGCCTACCATCCGCAGTCACAAGGTGCCCTGGAGAGGCATCATCAGACCTTAAAGACCATGCTGCGCACCTTCTGCTATGATAGTGGAAAGGATTGGGACCTAGCGGTACCCTTTGTTATGTTTGCAGTGAGAGAGGTACCAACTGAGTCGTTAGGGTTTTCACCCAATGAGTTAGTGTTTGGGCACAGAGTTCGTGGTCCCTTGGATGTGGTGCGAGAGGCCTGGAGTAACAACAAATCTGGCAACCAGGAATCCATGCTTGACTATGTCTGCCGCACTCAGGAGAGACTGCATTGCGCTTTAGAGCTTGCCCGTGACCATCTAATCGGGGCTCAAGCGAAAATGAAGGCTCATTATGATAAGAAGGTCAGAAGTCGTGAGTTTAAGCAAGGAGATGAAGTTTTGGCACTGCTGCCCATGCAAGGAAAACCTCTGGCAGCTAGATTCAGTGGTCCTTATATTGTGAAGAAGAAAGTTGGGGAACTTGACTATCTAATTGTTACCCCAGACAGGCGGAAGAGTACTCAGTTGTGCCACATTAATATGTTGAAGCCATACTACCGCCCAGTTGATTCTCATTGTGGGATGACTGCTGATGTCTCTCACCTGGGATGTGAAGGACGGGGAAAGGAGGACGTGGCATCAAAGGAACGTGCTGTGGAGGGAGCTGTTGGTGCCGATGATGTGAGTAGTGGACCAGGGTTACAGCCACAGTCCCTGGAAGGTGACTTTGGAGCGGACGTCGAGGGAACCAGGGATAAGAGCGCTCCTGTAGTTTTGACGATTGGTAGTGAGTTGGAGGAGCAGGAGGAAGTGCTTAGTCGTGGTGAGATGTTACCAGCTGACCTATGGGAGGGCAATGGTTATGCAGCTCTGGTGGAGAAATTGCGACACCTTGAGCCAGTAAAGCGAGAAGAGCTCTGCAACAGATTATGGAAACATCCGAAAGTTTTTGGAGATTCACCGGGATTGACAACTTGGGCTACTCATGACATTGACGTTGGGGATAGTAAGCCTGTAAAATTAGCTCCTTACCGCATCAACCCTATCAGACAGAAAGCTCTCGATAATGAGATCAAGTATATGTTGGACCATGGATTGATCAAGAGGAGTTTCAGTGAGTGGAGTTCACCAGTTACCTTGCAGCCGAAGCCAGATGGGAAGGTTAGGTTGTGTGTGGACTTTAGGAAAGTTAATTCACTGTCTAAGACCGATGCTTATCCTTTACCTCGGGTCGATGACTCCGTGGACAAGGTGGGAAATGCCACTTATATCACCAAACTTGACTTAGTAAAAGGATACTGGCAGGTCCCGCTGACGGAACGGGCTAAACAAGTGGCTAGCTTTGTTGTCAGTGGTGCAGTATATCAGTGCCAGGTGATGCCTTATGGATTGAAGAATGCTCCAGCCACTTTCCAGAGGCTTATGGATAAAGTGGTGGATGGCATACCTAATTGTGTCGTTTACATCGATGATGTCATTGTGTATGACACCAAGTGGGAGGAGCACCTTGATCATGTGGAAATGCTCATTAAGCGGTTGGAGGAAGCTGGCTTAGTAGTCAACTTGGACAAGTGCGAGTTCGTACGTGCTAAGGTCCAGTACCTTGGATTTGTTGTAGGACATGGGCAAGTGGCTCCACCTCGGGCTAAGGTGGATGCCATTTCCAACTTTGCAGCACCCCAGTGTCGCCGTGCCCTCCAGCGATTTTTGGGCATGATCGGCTATTACAGACGATTTATTGGGAATTACTCCACAGTGCTTGCCCCTCTTACTGACTTATTGCGCAAGGATAAGAAGTGGCAGTGGACAGCCGAGTGTGAGCAAGCTTTTACTACTGTTAAGTCTCTGCTGTGCCACCACCCTATATTGCGTGCACCAGATTTTGACAGATCTTTTGTGCTGGCAGTTGATGCTAGCCGAGTAGGGGTAGGAGCAGTGTTGATGCAGCCGGATGAGGGCCAGGTTGAGCATCCCATATCATACTTCTCAAAGAAGTTTAATAGAGCCCAGAAGAACTACTCTGTCATAGAGCAGGAGTTATTAGCGATTATCCTGGCCCTACAACACTTTGCTGTCTACCTGCCCCCTTTTGGCCCTGTGATCAAGATTTATTCAGACCATCATCCCCTGCAGTTTTTGAACAAGTTTAAATTTAAGAACCAGCGTTTGACCCGCTGGAGTTTGCTTTTGCAAGAGTACAATTTAGAAGTTAGGCATATTAAAGGGACTGATAACGTAATTGCTGATTGTTTATCCAGGGAGGGGTCAGGGTCTTGATTCGAAAATTTTGATCCAGGGCTCAAAATTTTCCCTTGGGGAAGGGCGTGTTACGCTGTCCGCCTTTCCGTTCCCACGGATGCAGCCGTTACAGCTGGGCTAGGGGGATTATGCAGTATGTATCCGTGTCATTCGCCGAGTTTACATTAGCGAGTGTTACAAGTTCTTTTGTTTCGTTCCTGCCACTGAGGGCAATTTTATTTAATACCATGCTGAGAATGCATTTGATTATTTTGATTGTCGTGTGTGAGCTACCAGTATATTTAATGATGTTTTGCTTGCATTAGAAGTACCAATTTATTGTAGAGAGAGAGGGGCACGAATTTAAGTTCTTATTAATTAATATGATTCATGCGTTCGCGCTTGGCCGTGCACGAGCCTTGATCAGAGTCAGTCTCTTCCCAGCCAGCTTTAGTATCGGGTGCTTGTACACTCTCTCTCTCCCCAGTCATTTTTCTGCCGAGCTGGCGTTTTCATTTAAGTTTATTTTTATTCTTTTGTTGCTGACTGAGGGAAGTAGTTATTTTATTTTGTTTTTGTAACCGTGTTGTCTTTGGAGGGCCAGTTTGGCTCACCGTGGTCTTCTCGCTGCCTTTGTTAACGTTCCCCAACACATGTACATACACACACACACCCCTAACCCCTACACCGTTAATCCCATCTCTTTGCTCAAGGCTAGTGAGAACCATCGTGAGCTATTAACTGCGTTCCCCCTTGGACACGGGTTAAGTAGAAAGTCGTCACCACCGGAAGTAAGTGGGAGGTGTTCCTGTAGGCTGTCTCGGGCGGTATTACTTCCGGTAGTGACGATAGTAGGCTAGATCTATAGGTAGGCTGTTCCGTTTTATTATCAAAGTACAGAGTGTTGCGTTCTTAAGTAAGTATTCTTCCGTTGCGCAGTTTTTTCTCTAGTTTGCGGAGTGTCAGTGCCGGGGTCTGCGTTATTTTTGCAACGCAGTGGAGGCCGATCATCTAAGGCTGCCTTGTGGTCTTTATTTTTGTAATAGCCCCGGGCTGGCGCAACCGTAACAATATATATATATATATATATATATATATATATATATATATATATATATATATATAAGGACCTAACACTGAAACTGTGGCATTCCACTTGAAACGTCTACACAGTCTGATTCTTTTCCATTTATTATAACATGGCTTTCATCTGGTGAGCCATTCTTTGATCCGCCCGAGCACTTTTGCCACCAAAACTATGCATCTTTAACTTCTGAAGAAGTCTTATGTGTGGAACTTTGTCAAAAGCCTTTTGAAATTCGAGACAGATAACTTCAACAGATTTAGTCTTGTAGAAAATGTTCAGTATATCAATGAAAAATTCTAACAAATTCGTGAGGCAGGCGAATCGTTGATGAGATTATTATTTTGTTTCTAAGAGTTTCACAAACTTGTCATGGTAAGAGTTTAAAGAAACTTACAAACCACGGATGTTAAAATATGGCGGTAGTTTTCTGGTTGTGCTTTGTTGTCTCTTTTGAAAAGCGGGGTTATGTTTGCAAGCTTCAACTCGTGTAGCACCTCACAGGTTTTTAGCAATACATTAAAAAGTTCAGATAACACCATTGATATTTCGTTCTTTAGTTCCTTTAATACTATATCTACCTATGACCAGACGCCATAAACCCATAAAAGGTGGCTGTTTGACTTTTAGTTGTTTTAAGGGGAGGGGTACTAACACTCAGCCAAACAGCTTGTTGACACATAGGGAACATGCATGGGTTGTTAATATGATTACCATCCAGCGTTGTAAATGGTTTCCTGGCTTACAGGAAACCATTAGGATTGTCACTAATGTAAAGCCACCTGAAAAGGAAAGAAGACTAAAAAAAAAGGTGACAGGAAAAATGAGAGAAATAGGAAGAGAGGAGGGCAGACACAGAAAAAGAATGTTAGAAGTGAAGGAAGAAGTAGTCAGCACTACATCAAGCGAGTGGATGATGGTCGCCACCACCTTGCACCCGCGTGGAGATGTTTTGTTCAGCCTCAGTGTTTTATGCTCCTTCAGTTACAGATTGCAAGTAGTACACCACTTTCACTAACAGTAATATAATTAATTATATTACCCTCTTGTATTGGAACTGGGGAAACTGTGGGAATTTTGTGTATTTTTTGTTGTAAATACTGGCGTGAACAGTGTATTTAGAATTTTCGCCATCTTATTTTCACCATCAGCATGCTCTCCGTTATCTGAGATTGGGGGCCTGATTATTGGAGATATAATCTTTTTGCTTCTGGCATAACTGAAAAATTCTTTGGGATTTCATTTACTGAAACTGGTTATATGGACAATCGCTAAAAAATTTTGGCATTCAGTTAAAGCCGGCGTGCCACAGGGATCAGTTTTGGTGCTAACCCTGTTCCTGATTCATATTAATGATCTCTTATCTGTCACCCACAATCCCATCCATTCATATGCAGATGACTCAACACTTCATAGTTCATTCATACTCAATCACCCATTTACAAAGTCTAATATCTCCAACTCTCAACTCAGTACAGCCATCTCCATAAATCAAGACATCTGCAATCAGTGAATGGGGACAAAACAACCTTGTCTCATTTAATGCAGTAAAACCAAATATGTACAATTTACTAATAGACAGATAATGCCAATTTCGTATATTACCTTCAGTGCTAATATTCCCATCTCCAAAAGTATCAAAATTCTCGGTGTCTCACTTAACAATGACCTCAGCTGGACCTCTCATGTTAGATCACTTGCCAAAACCGCCTCAAAGAAACTTGGATTATTGTACAGACTCTGTAACTTCTTCACTGACGAGCAGTTACCTATAGTTTATATGAGTCATGTGCGCTCTCAGCTTGAATATTGCTCACCCTTGTGGAATGGATGTGGAGAGGTTGCACTAAAACAACTAGACAAAACTCTGAACAAAGCTGTTGGAATTATTAATAACCCTGCTATTATAAAAAAAAAAAGCTACCTCCTCTACAAGTAAGAAGGAATGTTGCCTCTCTTGCATTATTACAGATATTTTTATGGCAAATACTCAGACGAAGTTGCGTCCATTGTGCCACCTCTCCATGCCTTCCCTCGTGCTTCACGGGCATATGGTAGCGCTCATGACTGGAATGTCACACAGCCATATTGCAGAACTTTTGCCTATCAGAATTCTTTTATTCCTCGAACTGCATCTCTCTGGAACTCGCTTCCCCGGAGTTGTTTCCCCCCAAACTTCAACCTACAGCTGTTGAAGTCCAACTGTTACTCTCAGATATTTTGTGAATGGAGGACGCCAGTAATCTGGTGTATGGATTATTATTTTTTTTATTCATTTGCTTTTCCTTCCTCTGTTCTGTTAGTTAAAAAAAAAAAAAAAAAAATCGGACGAGAGAGCTGAAAACAAACTGAATGAATGTGCTAGGTTGGTATCCCTAATCTGCTGAGCCTTGGGTCCGTATTCATAATGGCATCGGAGGCTTCGTAGCACCGCTTACTAAGCAATTCGTTTTGCTTATTAATTATCACTGCCTTTTACGTTACTTAGTTTCAATATCAGCATAGCTTTCATAAAAATTATAAACAAGGATGTTGATGTGTAATGTAGATCAGATTCAGAATCAACATTAAAATTCACACTGCTCATTTAAAGCTCAAACTGTTCAGGATGGAGGCGGTGGCTCAGTCGGTAGAGAGGTGGCCTGCAGTTCTACCGAACGCTGGTTCAAATCCCCGCTGGGGCAGGGAATAGTTTAAGGATTTGAATTTCATAAAAAAACAGACTTTACTGATCTACCAGAAGACCCGCCGACATGTAAAAATACCCCTGCTAATTCCAATTCACCAGTCCTGTATGAGACAGCCCTAGCATGTATTCATTATGGAAGATGGGCGTTAGCGCTGAAGTGGTGACATGTAGAGGTGTATGGTACGTAGCAGGACTACTGGGCCTTGTGAGCAGGCTGTGAAGCCTATGTCCAGAGTCGGACACATAAAAAAAAAAAAAGCTGAAGCAGTTTCATAGACAACACATTCTTCACATTATATGCAAACCGACAACCGTCTGAGGTAAAAGCCTATCCAAAAATAAACGAATATGCCTACCAGTCACCCCCTCCGCAATGTTGCTATCATCTTCATAAAACTATACCATTCTCAGTTCCATAATCCATGTACTACTACATTCACGTGTCACTGACATGGTTAATATCACTTTACATGTATAGCAATACTACGATACATACTGTATATACAGTTCATGGGTTGTTTATTCGGTGTTGTATATACTGGACAATTAGGCCTATACAGATTGTCATCAGCCCAATCTTAAAATGCTAATGATTGTTATCACTGTATCACTACGGGTAAGAAAATGGCAAGGTGGTAACCTCGGATACGATGGGTGCCAAGTACACAAACAGCAGTTTGATTTATATATCCCGGCTCAGGCAGACCACAGAACACCGAATCCCCTCAGGCAGACATGGGTTCCACAGACCCGGGAATAAAAAATCATGGAAAAATAGTTGTTCCTGAAAATAATATAACATATTTGGTGTACGTTCTATCAAACCCTGCTAAGAAAATAAAGTATTATTTACTCTATATATTTTTATCTAATTTTTGAAAAACATCTTTGAAAAAATACATTTTATGGAATGGAAAAAAAAAAAAATGAGGGTTGGAGTGCTTCCACAGGTTGAGTAATGAAGATGATTCATTGTATGAAGAGGGGCCTCTAGACAGTGAAATCATATATACAGGCAGGGAGAACCAAATATGATAAAACAAATATATATGTTTTTTGTTTTGTTTTCTATACACGGTGCATCATAGCCTAAATTCATCCTTTATAAGAATAAATTATAGTGTATGACGAAAAGGCTCTGACCTTGTCTATTTGCAGTTTATGCATAATGCATGTGAGTGTCCCAGGCACATTGGCTTGTGGCAGGTGATACAGGTAGACTATGGTTTGTCTTCCTACTTTGTAGGACAGATCACACACCTCTTCTTTGTAGTTGCATGTGCAGGATATTGTCTGGGGATGTTCAGGTCAGGGTCCACTGACCTCATTGTTTCCAGAGTCGTCCCACTACCTCTCTGGTAGACAAGGGTCAGTGAGACCCATACACTTCAGGCAGGCATGGGTCTCACAGACCCGACCACACCTTTAGAGTGATATACAGGAGAGAGAGAGAGAGAGAGAGAGAGGGACGGAAATAACTCTCCCCCCACCCCATGCATGGACATACAAAGTTAGGAAGCTACTGAGAAGCACAGGGTTTCCAGGTATCTAGTAGTTATGGAACCTGAAAGTCGGACAGAAAGGCCGGGTTTGTGAGACCCACGTCTGCCTGAGGTGGGATATTATCTAGTGGACAATGTTTTGCTGTTTTGAGACCTTCCTTTGAGCATTGTGTCCATTGCTATGAATCATTCGTTATACATGACATGAAGCTACGGAAGGTATACTATATCGAGAGAGAAAGAGAGAGAGAGAGAGAGAGAGAGAGAGAATGGTGGGAGGGGAAGGGAGGGGCGGAGAGATTGAGGGAGAGAGGATCTGGTGTACAACCCTTACCCTGTATTCACGGCTTCTGTGGCGGTGATTGTTGCAAAGGGTATCAAAACAAGGGATGCCGATAATTATTTGAGTGGGTGTACATCAAGGTTTTTCTTAATTCATTTAAATAATTTGTTGTCTTTTTTACAGAACATATTTTTTATCCCTTCGATTCCTTGTGGTTTTATAATTTTTGTATTCCAGATTTTTGCTAACTGACAATGTTTAATATCGGAAATCAACCATTTGGGTTTAGGGTTTTATGTAGACCTTCTGTTGAGCATTGGAATACATGACTGCAATATTGAGAGTTGCTGATAAAAACTGCCCTGCATCATTGCTATCTAACATTTCGATGATGGAATGTAATGTCAATCGTTGTCACCTAAAATCACCTTATATATATATATATATATATATATATATATATAAATTAGCCCATTTAAAGTTGGGTACTTCCACATTACTGGCCTTGGCACTGTCTACACTGAATTCAGTGTTTATGATGATGATCACTTGACTATGTTTTTCTCATACAATAAAGTCAAGCACTAAATTTTTTGATATGGTTAAGACAAGATCGAGATACTAGCTTCATGTGTTGGATAATTTACAAACTGATACAACGAAGTTTGTTGCAAGCTAATGCTCGTGTACAGTATATATACTCGTATGTATAACCCTGTGTGCGGGGATAAGGCTTCTCCCCATTTCGGAACTGGTAAATTAAAATCGCCAAATACTACGGTGCTTTGCATACAAAAGATTTAATTGTCGATGTTGAGTGACGGTCCAAGTGGACGGCAAATTATCCTAAGTTTGGTTTTATGATGAGATTCCTCTTAATCTGAAGGTAACTACTGTCGATGTTTTCAATAGATGGTTTGGTTATTATGACCGGCTGGAATCCTGATTTAATATGTAGCAGTACACCACCCTCTGCTCTGTCCTTCCTTACTTTACCAATAATGTGATAGCCTGGTAAATTAAACTTCGCAAAAAATTTCTTTGCTCACGTTTATCCACGATTCTTTTATACTAAGTACATCATAATCTTTAGTAAAGACCTGAGCCTCTACAACAGAAAAATTAGCTTCCTTTCTGATATGGGAAGATTACGTTACCCATAGTTTCATCGGAACGTATCATACCGGTATCTACATTTGTTAGTGCTTTCACCTCTCATGATGACTGATTTTTTTCTTTTTCTAAAGATAAAATGTACTACGTCACTAAACAAACGACCCAGACCGGAAAACCAGCGGCATCCAGGTGTAGTCCATCGTTCGAAAATAGCGGTTCGCTGCTCGTAAGTGGGGAAGAGGGAAAGGAAAGTGAAAGTAAAAAGGTAGGTTGAGGGGGAAGGGAAAGGGAAAGGGGAGGGAGAAGGTAAAGGAAATGTGGGAGGGGAAGGGGAGCGGGAGTGGGAGGAGAAAAGGAGCGGGGAGGGAACTGAGAGAGAGAGAGGGAGAATTTGGGGAGAATGAAAAAAAAGAGTGCGTTTGTGTGAATGTCGGAAGAAAAGAAGGCATGAGGAGTACCTTCAGACGGCACTATGAGCCTTAAAAATGGTGGGTGAGGAAGGGCGAATGAGAAGGGTGAGGGTGAGTCAGGGAGAGGGATGGATCAGGATGAGAGTGAAAGGTGAGGATGTGAAAGAGGGGTGAGGGACGTTAAGGGTGAGAATGGGTGACTGTGAAGATAGGTGAATGAGGGAGAGTAAGAGTGGGAGTGGGCGAGTGTGAAGGTGAATATAGATGGATGAGGGAGGGGTAACAATGGGTGAGTGTGAAGGTGAAGAAGGATGGATGAGGGAGGGTAAGGCTGAGGTTGAGGGTAGGAAATGGAGAGGCGGGTAAAAGCTGAGAGGAACTAATTAATGCTTATAATTAACCTCTCTCTCTCTCTCTCTCTCTCTCTCTCTTAATAATTCTCAAATGCACCTTCAAAGAGGCATTCCCAACGGAGAGAAGGTATAATGAAAGGAGAGAAAGACTAGGTAAGGAGGAAAGGGATGTAGAGAATGAAGGAAAGGGGGGGGAGAGAGAGAGAGAGAGAATAATTGGAAATAATATGGAAAAGTCAAAAGAGATGATTAAGCAGGTTGATAATGATTAAGTGAAAATACAAGTTTGTGTGTGTGTGTGTGTGTGTGTGTGTGTGTGTGATTAAGTGAAAATACAAGTTTGTGTGTGTGTGTGTGTGTGTGTGTGTGTGTGTGTGTGTGTGTGTGTGTGTGTGTGTGAATTCGTATGTGTGCGTATGCGTTTCTACGTGCACAATCTGCGTTCTTCAGTGTCCGTGTGCATATCTATTTTTTTATGCAAAGAAGACTGAACCAAAGGCCAGGAGCCCGCAAACCATTCCTTCCAGGAAAAACAAAAACAATACAAAAGAGAGCCAAATTAAAGATACGTTCATTTCGAGATGCCTGGACACACTGCGCTTGAAAGACTGGAAATAATAGGAAGTAGGAAATACAGACAGATCAAGATAATTACCAGGTCTCCTCAACATCGTACATGTTGTGCGCAATGACGTCACCTGCAGCGGTTCAGTGTGCTTCATTGAAATCACCCCGCCGGGCCGCCACAGAGCCAGTCAGGAGACAGGACGTGTGTGCTGGGCATTCCCCAGGTCCTGTCCTCCCCACTTACTGTTTTTTAATCTGCCCATACACCACAGACCGGGCTAATGTATGGCCCGGCCTGCCGCCTGCATTATATGTGCAGGGAATCTTTCAACGAACAAACGAACGCCAGTTCTCTCCCGACTATCGGTGCAGCCAATTCTTGTGTGCTCCGTTTTCCTGAATTTGATGGATGACTTAAACACATTATCATGCCTTCTTATTGTGCAGTGACTGGATAAAGGACAACGCAAGCTAAAGGGTACAACATAAATTACCAAAGATTTCCAAAAGACGATAAATGGAGGATGAAATGTGCTACCTTAACTACATTATATATCCATGGTGTATACATACGTCCGCATGTTGCACTACATCCACCCACGGTGTACACCTATGTCCTCATGGTGCACTACAATTTATGCCTGCATTTATTTCTAACATCACTCATCATTTTATAAAACTTTATGATCAACTTTATTTTTCTTTGATAACGGTAAACTTTTAAAGCTAATTTTGACCTCATTAACTTCGGAAACTATTCCGTATTTAAACTGGCTGCTTATATTGCAGTTGACAAATATGAATATATTTGTGTGCTAAAATAAGAAGAGCTGTAGATTTACCACACTCCTAAGTGTTGCATTAACCAATGAACAGCCCTAATTCAACCGTTTCTTGACTCCAGCTATCAGAGCTGAGTGAAGAGTATAATGCAGTTATAGATTTCTACACGTTTGTGTAATTGACGGCAACAGTTGTGCAGTGTCTATTTATCCACATACCTAGGCTGCTTCCCCCAAGGAATGGGAGGTAGCCGTGACTCATCCACTCAAACACATTCATTCTCATCTTAGCCCCAAGGAGGGACACCCCCCCTGTGGTGGAGGGGACACTATGGGGTGGTACTACTACTGTGCGACCAGGTTGTGTTAGGAAGAATTCTGCCACCATATTCCCTGCGTGTCGTAAAAGGCGACTAAAAGGGGGTGGGTGAGGGGACAAGGGACCCCCTCCTGTTTTTTTTTTAGTTCCTAAATAGGGTCAAAGACACTGTGCAGTGTACATTCTTTTTTATATTTGGTAAAGTTCAATGAGGTTCATTACACTCCAATTTCTCCATGAATCTAGTCTTGAAAAATAAAAATCAGTGTCCCATAACATCTGCCATTTCAGTTTTTCTTTTAGTCGCCATTTTCCCTTTCCATCACTGCCACTGACGTCATAATCTGCGCGTGGGAAGACTAGGCTAGACTCAGACAGGTCAAATTCAAACTACAGTGAATGCTGCAGCTGACCCCCCCCCCCCCCCGAAAAAAATAATAATAATGAAATGAAAATAAATGATCTGCAGACTATATACGATACTATTACTAATCAGTGACTAGTGGAAGACATACAGATTAAAACTAAAGTATTACTGAGATCCATGGGACAATTTCCTCGGTTAATAACAGCACCATACTGGTTAGCAGAGATTATACTTTTTACATCACAGCTTTCACTATCACACTAGGCTTTCACTTCTGTTCTTACCTGTACACCCGAAAGCACTAATCTCTCCCTCCTGTTAGCCGGAGTCGCGGCCAGTTAGCGACCAGGCGATCGAACACCCCACATCCACCGTCCCTACCCCAACCCCAGACCGTTGTTGGATATATGTGGGACGGCTATAGCTGGTGACGTTACAATGTGTCATGACTGTTTTTATATACAATCAGAACCAGTGTAGGTAAGTATATAAAGGCAATTAATGTGTAATACTATGCCGGTGTCCACAGCATACGAGAAAGGCACGAAAATGAAAGAAGACATACGACGTATTATGTGTTAGTGACTATATACTTACATACTATATTATAATGTAACTACAGATAAATATAGTATAGCATCTGATGAAAGATGTGATGTCGTTTCTTATACTGTACATTCTCACTCCCACCTCCATCACCCTTCTCTCTGATTTGCTGTCTCCACCAAACGCCTCTCATACCCTGTCATCCCCAACCCCCATCCATTGTTAACCAACATAAAGATAATGATAAAATAATCTGTAAAGTATTAATCATATTGTATTATCACACGCTTCTGCATTATCACCAACAAATATAAAACATACAATACTCCGGTATACCTGCCAACCATTTCATCCTGTTGTAAGATGTTACATGACATACACACTGCAAGTTGGACCTTGTGTTACAATGACATACGGTTGTTTATCGTTAACACAGGTTGTGTGGCTTTTAACATCCAATAATCCATATGAGCGTGGTAATTTAAGCCTTACATTATAAACTCGTAAGGATTATGTTCCTATCATTATTGGATGAACGAAACGAATCAGGGATCGGCTCTGACGAACCACGAACTCTGTTTTAACACAACAGTGACACAATGTCGTTATGTATACGATTGACACACATTCAGTCATATACATAATGACACTGTGTCACTATTGTGACAAGTGGTCGGAATATTTTCGTTAAAACAGAGTTCGTGGTTCGTCAGAGCCGATCCCTGATACTTTTCGTTCATCCAATAATGATAGGAACATAATCCTTACGAGTTTAAAATATAAGGCTTAAATTACCACGCTCATATGGATTATTGGATGTTAAAAGCCACACAACCTGTGTTAACGATAAACAACCGTATGTCATTGTAACTCAAGGTCCAACTTGCAGTGTATGTCATGTAACATCTAACAACAGGATGAAATGGTTGGCAGGTATACCGGAGTATTCTATGTTTTATATTTGTTGGTGATAATGCAGAAGCGTGTGATAATAAAATTAGATTAATACTTTACAGATTATTTTATCATTATCTTTATGTTGGTTAACGATGGATGGGGATGGGGGATGACAGGGTATGAGAGGCGTTTGGTGGAGACAGCAAGTTAGAGAGAAGGGTGATGGAGGTGGGAGTGAGAATGTACAGTATAAGAAACGACATCACATCTTTCATCAGATGCTATACTATATTTATCTGTAGTTACATTATAATATAGTATGTAAGTATATAGTCACTAACACATAATACGTCGTATGTCTTCTTTCATTTTCGTGCCATTTTCGTATGTTGTGGATACCAGCATAGTATTACACATTAATTGCCTTTATATACTTACCTACACTGGTTCTGATTGTATATAAAAACAGTCATGACACATTGTAACGTCACCAGCTATAGCCGTCCCACATATATCCAACAACGGTCTGGGGTTGGGGTAGGGACGGTGGATGTGGGGTGTTCGATCGCCTGGTCGCTAACTGGCCGCGACTCCGGCTAACAGGGGGGAGAGATTAGTGCTTTCGGGTGTACATTTCTCTTTTACTAGCTACCACACTAAGACTACTGACATACAAGGAGTTATGAAATTTACTGAGGATGGGGACTAGTTATTCTATGGAACAATATCAATATTGCACATCATGACTTGACACTATCCAAGGTCTCTATTGCACAAAATATTACAGCTTAATTAATTTTGGACATACCAGTTCACAATTATAAAAGGAAACACCTTATAATACACTGAACAGCATACTGCATAGATAAGGCATAGTGTTAGACTACTAACCACAGAATGCAGGGCAGGTTTAGCTGGAGCAGTTGTGATAAAAGAACTTTTCTAGCAATGCTTTCTTGAAATATTTATTATGAAAAGAAGAAAGTTTTGTAACCATCTCATCTACGAGGGCAGCATCTCTCTGAATTCTGATGATAATATCATGGAGTATGTAGACTGTAAAGTCACAAAATTTGGCTCCTGTACACAACATTTGCCACTGAACCTGATAAAAGTAATCATGATTTTGATTCAGTTCATATCCAATGACTCCCTCTCTGAGGTTGTAGGACTTATTTTTAAATCTCTTGTAGAATATGAGCACTTCATTTCTACCACAGTGTCACATCCTACAAGTCCATCGGGCGATGGTGCCAGAAATGGATGTTTCAAACAAACATGTAACCCACCCCTTTTTACTGCATGTCCTGTTCGCCTCGTGTACTCATTAAGAGTAGGTTCTTCATACATACACCCATGATCAATTGCTGGACTACGAACTTCAGAGCGTTTCAACATTGATTTGGCAAGATTTTCCAGATTGGTCAGTACAGTATCTTTGCATATCCTACCAAAGCTCATGCTTGTTATTCTTAGGGATCTCTCCTCAAACCAAGCTGATGTTTTATACTGACCTTGGGTCTTTTACTTAAATTTCATGTATTTTGTCCTTTGTTATGACTGATATATTAATTTTCCTCAAAAACATTTCTTCTGGTGAAAATTCCAAATAATCATGATCATGTGCAACAGCATATAAATTTGCTGCGGTAACCAACTGGGTGATGGACATTGAATTTACTGAATGATTGAGGTACAGGTTGAAAAAATATGGTTCATATTCTTTCCGTCTGACAAATGTAGCTGGACGTGGATCAAAGGATGAATTGTCTTGTAGAGAGTGACCTTTGGTTGAAATTTGTCGTAGTCGAGGATTCTGTGCCTTGATAGGAGAACCTGTGAACCTCTTTGGCCTATGGAATGTCTGCATGGTCTCTGTGCATGTCTCATTAACAAATACAGTCTTTGAGTTGGTGAAGTCAATTAGGGCTAAGATAACTAGTGCAACATGGTTGCAATGAGCTCTTGGACCCATTCCTGCCCCACATTCACAGGCATTCAGTTACAACATGTAGAGGTGTAGGAGGACAACTGGGCCTTGGGATAGGCTACTGCCCCCGAGATATAGGCCCTGAAGCCTTTGCCCAGAGTCGGACACATTAAAAAAAAAAAAAAAAAAAAAAACACCGTATTCATCAAAAGCAACATCCACATTGTATAGAACCTTTTTTTTTTCTTTCTTTTTTTTTTTCATTTCTGCCGCAGTCCTGGCCCGGATGAGGAACAATCTCCCTTCTGCAGTGCTGCGAATGGAAAGTATAAACTTCTCTTCATAGAGATGTTTCACTTTGGCAACAGGTTGTTTGTTGAATCTTGCTAAACAGCTGTTGTAGCTTGCCTTTGTGACTGCTGGTAGTTTTTTTTTTTTTTTTTATGTGAGGTAAAGGAACCAAAGACCATGAGCCCGCAAAACTGTTCCTTCCAAGAGAAAAAACAAAATAAAAGAGAGAGCCAAATTCAAGATCCATTCATTTCGAGATGCCTGGACACACTGCGTTTGAAAGACTGAAGATCATAGGAAGCAGGAAATACAGACAGAGGGAGACAGTTCCAGAGTTGACCTGTTGCATAAATGAAGGACCGGAAGTAATAGTTAACTCTTGCATTAGAGAGTTGGACAGAAAAATGGTGAGAGTTTGCTGCTAGACGGGTGCTAGGCGCCCGTCGTAGAAGTGGAGGAATGCATGCAGATAGTTCAGAGGAACAGTGACCATTGAAGCAGCGATAGAAAAGAGATAAAGATACAACATTGCGGCGAAGAGACAGAGGTTGAAGGGAGTCAGTAAGAGGGGGAGAGTTAATGAGACGAAAAGCCTTTGACTCCACCCTATTGAGAAGACCTGTATGTGGGGAGCCTCCCCATACATGAGAGTTGTACTCCACACAGGGGCGGATAAAACCCCTGTATAGAGTCAACAATTGTGCAGGGGCAAAGAAGGAACGGAGTCGGCTTAACACACCCAATCGCTTGGAAGCAGATTTTACAAGAGATGTAATATGATCTTTCCAAGACAAGTCCCGAGCAAATGAAACCCCAAGCATGGTCAAGGATGATGCAGGATTAAGTTGAGTATTATTAAACGTAAGTGGGTATACCTGTGGAAGATTTTGTCGGGTTGATAGGTGCAAAAACTGAGTCTTTGATGCACTAAAAACAACCAGATTATTTTTACCCCAGTCAGAGATACGAGCCAAGTCATACATCAGGTGTGCCATAGCCTCATCCCTTAGCTGCAAACACAATAGCAGTAAATAAGCTGATAGAATACACAACTGGCAATGTACCTTGGAATTATTATTCATACAACAGAATGGATAAAAATGCCTTAAACTTTAACGATGTATAGAAAATACTTATAAAACGATATGTCTGTTACATAAAGCGCATGTAGAGTAGTGCATGAGATTGTTAGAGGATCAAAATTACTTTTTTATGTCTTTGGTTGAAACTGTATTAATACCGAAAACTCAGCACATTTTAGTATTTTTTAGTGTTATTTTACTCTTGAAGGTTAGGTTAGGTTATGATAGGCTAGGCTATCTTCAAGAGTAAAATAAAAAAAAAAAAAATGCGACGAAAATGCCATAGAAGAAAAACGTCTTTGAAATATCTAAAATACCGAAAAAACAGATCAATATCTCGTAATTCTGTTTTTGGCTGAAATTAGAATTAGACAGTGTTCTTATATAAGACAAAGCATTCACGACAATCAGACCTGAAGGAACTAAAAAATTACAACATTCATTAGTTCTAGTGGCTGCTTCTTAAAAGATAAAATGAATTAAGATATTATTGCTAATCTGATGGAGCAATAATAACACATCTCTTCATGTTCATCTGTTAGTAATATACTGTATATAAGTAAACAGATGAATTAATGATAAATATGTAAGAAAATAAATATATTCTTATACATTTTATTTTTGCCAAATTACTAAAATAAAACTGCTTGTGAAATTAAGCATTTTTTACATTATAATTATGACACGTTGTATATGTCAAAAACTACTGATTTAAAGTATGTTTTAAATCACTGTTTTAAACTGCTTGACTAAAATCATCCCAGCCCTGTTTGTAAGTCTAAACCACTGGTAGTCAATAAACATGAGCTTATCTTACCTGTGTTTCGCTGTTGATGTCCTTGTACTGTGTCAGAGGTGGAGTCCACATAACAAAGTCCTCTTCTCTGTTATCATTATGACCAAAATTCTGGTTACTGTCATAGAACTCCAGCCTGAAATACAGAAATGTTGCATTCACTAAACAGCCCATATGTTTTATTTTATACTAATTAACTACTGTACTTCAGTACTGCAATAGCATGTCAGAGCTGTTAAAGCTCTGACATGCTGTGCCTCAGAGGACCAGCAACTTGTGAGAAAGTGTACGGCATTAGTTTGAGAAATCCCCTGATGTAGGCAATACAAGTAGGCTACTATAATTCTATCTTTCTTTTGCCAGATGCCGTAATCCTGTAAGGGGTGGCCACAAACAAATCGCCTCCATATCACCCAGTCCCCTGCCATTTCACTGCCCTGCTCCCAGTTCACATCCCCCTCTCTCTTATACCTCCTTCACTTCCTCATTTTTCAGTTGGTATCTCCAGGTAACTCCACATGCTCCTCTCAAATAACTTATTTCCACTACTCTCACTCTTGACTTCAAACTAGGTCCAGGCTTCGCTTTTATAAGTCTGAGTTGGTATTATGACCATGCTGCAACTTTTTTACTTTCGTGCTTTCAACGAACCAGCAATCTGTCTTCCCAGTTGAACTCGTAAAACATAGACCCATGTATTACCTAATCTAAAATAAATTACCATTACCTTACAAAGTAACATATTCTAACCCACAAGAACATATGCTAACCTAACCAAACAATTTAACTTAACCTATGGTACTGGTATCCTAACCGTAACAAACAATTTAACCTAACATAACGTCCAGTTGAGAAATAGGAAACTAAATCCACAGCACAAAATAATCGTCAGGAAATGAAACATGGCAAATAACAAGCAAACAACATCAACAGAGAAATGAAATTGTAATGTAGGAATTTTTAGAGAAGTGAATTTTAGATAGTATAGAGGAATAGGGTAGCGTTGATCTTAATTGAGGATTTTTGAGAGAAAAAATAAATAGGGTAGCGTGATCTTATTAGAGACGGCGTGAGTATTTAGATATTAGTACACCTTGCAGGCCACTCCATCTCGTCTATACTACTCCTGAGAGGAGAGCAAAATTCAAACTCAAGATGACTTAACTTAAGATTTACTGAGTATTAAGAACGAGATACAGATCACTCTTCAAACTGGAAATGATATAGCCTAAGATTTACTGAGTATTAAGAACTGAGATACAAATCACTCTTCAAACTGGGAATGATACCAAACAAAATATAATTAGGATCTATATCAACAGAAATATGAATCTTCTCAAACTGAATATTCAAAGAAAACTTACTCTTTTCAGAAATATGAATCTTCATGAACTAAATTAATATTCTCTAATGAAGATTTACAGTAGAACTCCAGAAATATGAATCTTTACACACTAGGCTTACATTCCGAAAATACTGATACGCATGGATATAGTTCCGTGGTCTCTGACGGACTCGTCAGGAAAGAACCAAAGATTATCACCAAAGAATATTCTCTAAGACTAAATGCACGGTAATTGAAGAATTCTTATATAAACTAGACACAATAATCACAACGACCAATAATCACATGGACCGTAATCAAATGGACAAATGAACCAGCTGATATTCACTTTATTTCCATGAACTAAAGGGGGAGGGGGGGGATTTAGTGTGTTAGCGGTTAGGCCGCGGCTTGAACGCTCGAATCCTTAGGATGCTAGCCACGGCCCTCCATAACTCTCGTCTGCAACGATGAGGAGAGGAACAGCGATCTGATTATTCAGCACAAGGAGGATCAGGGGAAAATATCACCGATTTAACTCACGAACGTATATGAAGACTTAATACACGAGGGAGAAAAAGAGGGGAAGTGGTGAGAGCTCGGGCACTAACCTGCAACGATGAGGAGAGGAACAGTGTCAGTGATCTCGCTGTTGCGCTCAGTGTTTCCACAGCAAAAATTTTCTTTACCCCAGACAGTTCAATGAATTACCCTAGATTACCCTAAATTATGACTTTATTCAGGAATTCACTATATATATATATATATATATATATATATATATATATATATATATATATATATATATATATGTATATATATATATATATATATATATATGTATATATATATATATATATATATATATATATATATATATATATATATATATATAACCCATTGGAGCCATGTGTCCCCAGTACCGGACAAAACTGGGAATTTTCAAATCTTAATAAATTGGGAACCCCCGGGTAGGGACCTATGAGCTTCGCGACTATGAGCTGATTGGCGGAGGGCGGTACGCTCCCGGAACAGTGCCTCGCCCAGCAGCTCTGGGATCCAATGGGATATATATAATTTCTATTTTATTTATTATTACTATTATTATTTTTTGCTAACAAATAATGGAACTGCATAAGAACAGTATATATTATGTAAGTCGAAGTTATCTTCATGTGAATATTTCGGTATTTCTATAAAAATAAAAAACAATACTGAACATGTTTGTAGGAAAAAGATACTGCAACATTTTAGTAGCAACAGAAACTCCATATAAAAATTGAAATAACGTGTTCAAAAGGAATATGAATGTGTCTGTTTACCCTAGATTCTATGTTTATACCCCCAAATTTGCCCAATTACCCTAAAAAAAACATTACCCCAAACTCTACCCCAACAAAGGCTTCATTACCCTAAAATAGGGTAATTACCCTAAAAGTGGAAGCACTGGTTGCTTTTTATTTTATTTTTTTCTGGCCTATCGACCATTGGGGCCAAAGCCCCTGGTCTTTAAGGCCGCATATATATATATATATATATATATATATATATATATATATATATATATATATTATATACATACATACACACACACACATTCATGCATATATACAGACACTTTCATGCACACGTACATATATATAATAGTTTTTTTTATCTTTTTTGTATTTTTTTTTTTTTTGACCTTACATTATTCATAAACATAAATACCTACTGTAATCTAAAGATCCTAAAATTAATCACCTAACAGACAAATCGCTAACCTATACTAAATCCTACAGAGACAAATAGCTAGACCTACACTAATGGTAAAAATACCTCGACTAACAGAACACCATCGACTGCAAATATGTAATCCCTTTCTACATTACATACCTGCACTCATCACCTGGTGACTGTCACTGTTTTTTTTTTTTTTTCTGGCCTATCAACCATTGAGGCCGAAGCCCCTGGTCATTAAGGCCCAGCAGCTCTGGGATCCAATGGGGTATATATAATTTCTATTTTATTTATTATTAATATTATTTTATTTATTGTTTTTTCTATTTTATTTATTATTACTATATATATATATATATATATATATATAATATATATATATTTATATATATATATATATATATATATATATATATATATATACACACACACACACACACACACACTTCCATGCATACATACAGACACACTATCACGCACACGTACATATATATATATATATATATATATATATATATATATATATATATATATAAATATATATATATATATATATATATAATAATATTTATTTCATTTATTTTTTGTCTTTATTTTTTAATTTTTTCTTGGTTTTATATTTCTTATACCTTATATTATAAAGAAAAACTAATCTAAAGACCCTAAAACTAATCACCTAACAGACAAATCGCTAACCTACTGTATACTAAATCCTACAGAGACAAATAGCTAGACCTACACTAATGGTAAAAATACCTCGACTAACAGAACACCATCGACTGCAGATATGTAATGCCCTTCTACATGACATACCTGCACTCATCACCTGGTGACTGTCAGTCGAGGCACACCCTAATATAGGGGACATCAATATATGAAAGGGAACCAGACGAGTCAGGAACATTTCCATATACGTCAGCTGTCGGCCCTAATTAAACATGGTGGTATAAGGTATTTACATAACATGTACAAAAAGTGAAGGACCTCGCCCAACAGACCACCATCGACTGCAACTGCCCAATACCTTTCTATATTGCACACTTACACTCATCAGCTGGTGACTGTCAATCGAGGAACGGGGTTTAATGTAGGGGACATCAATACTAGAAATAGATCAGTGGGAAGGAGGAACTATTTCAAATATGTCAACTGTCAACCCTAATTAATAGTACAATATATACATAATTAAAGTCGATAAAAAACAAAACCATATAGTAAAAAAGTCACATCACTCTGATCAGTCCGGTCTCTCTCCAGAAAGCCATCAATTTATCAGTCATAACAATGTCCCCATCACCCAGGATGGTGGAAAGGGTGAAGGGGACGTCTGCTGCGCCGCAGTAATTTATACGTGAAGCGCGTTCACGAATAAGTCGCCGACAGCGCAGGATGATATGACTGATAGATAACACCGCATCGCAGATGTCACAGTGCGGTGGGAATCGTTTTTCCATATACAGGGTAAGGTTTCATGTGAGTAAGCATGGTGGCATTAAGCCGTAACCGCGCCAACACTTTTTCTTCCAGGCGACTGGGACGGTTGGCAGTGGCCCAGTCGCCCAGGTACGGCTTACACTTTCGAATATTTAGTCTGGTCCACTGACCTTGCCACAGAAGATTTATTGATTTCTTTCCGAGAGACTCGACCGTAGATCACGAGGAACGTCCCAAGTCTCCTCGAGCTCTACAGCCGACTTTGCAAGTAAGTCAGCCTGCTCATTGCCGTAGATGCGACAATGACCAGGCACCCAGATCAGCGTGAATGACTTGTTGCATGAATGCAACTTATTAACGATGCGGCCCTGGATCTCGTGAGAGTCCGTAGTACAAGATGCAATTGCCTGAAGGGCTGATTTTGAATATGAAAATATGACAAATGAGTCATGCCTAGGATTTAGAGCATAGTCTATGGCTTTGTCAATAGCAAAAAGTTCGGAGGTAAACACAGATGTATGAGTCGGCAACCGATACCTGAGGGCACATTCAGTCGACCATACACTTGCACCAACACAGTCACTCGACTTGGAACCGTCGGTGTACAAGTGGTGGGACCCCAAGTGACTTTTTTTTTTTTTTTTTTTTTTTTTGCCTATCGACCATTGGGGCAAAGCCCCTGGTCATTAAGGCCAGATATACTCGTATATATATGTATATACAGATACCCATATATACATACATATACAAACATATATATATATACATAAATACACACACACACTTCCATGCATATATACAGACATACTTTCAATCACACGTACATATATATATAATAATTGTTTTATTTTTTTTGTATTTTTATTTTTATTATTTTGTTTAAATTTTAAAATTTTTTGACCTTACATTATAAACAAAAATGCTTAATCTAAGAACCTGAAACTAATCACCTAACTGACAAATCACTAACCTATGCTAAATCCTAAAGAGACAAATAACTAAACCTGCACTAATGGTAGAAAGACCTCGACCAAGAGAACACCATCGGCAAGTGACGCACAAACCCTGCCTACGCATCACAGACAGTATTCGGGAATTGGCTAAAACTTCAACTGATTATACTATTATCGATTCTCTAGGATCTTCAAAGAATACAAAAGATACGTTTACACTCAACATACGTGGAAAGTGACTTACGATGTTGATATTTTTGTAATGAGTGTACAGGAACTTTAATTATAATGAAGCCAAATCAATTTGGAATTAGAACAGTTTTATTACCCTTTGTCGGTTACATGCCTACTTGACTGTAAGCAGGACTCAGTGACATAAATTTCGCGCTTCACAAATGACAATCTTCAATATTCTTAATTCAGACATTCTCAATTCACCACTGCATACTTCAAAAGAGGACATCTATTAACTTCGGCAGATAAAACTCTAGATCAGAAAACGAAGAAAGACATTCACGACTATTAATCTCCACTAATATTTAGCGGTTATACGTCTTTGTTGGGGGGGGGGGGAAGAGCTGGTCCATATGTATAACAATCATATTCACATCAATACTCGACTCAGTACTATCAATATCAGAATCATGTTCAGATTATGAATATCAACTAGAACTAAACCTAAATATAGAACTTAACGGTTAAATCATGACCTACAGTATACTTACAATCATACGTAAGCTTAAGGTTACATTTACAATACTAGCTTATACTAACTTACACTAATACTTAAAATTATGACACTACAAAATTAATAGGAGAAATCATTATGCCCATAAAGGCTGTAAAAAAGGAAACAAATGAAATGGGAAAAGTATATGAATCTTGGTACATTTGGGTAAGTCCCTGCCATTATGCTGAAAACAAACAATAATAGCTGAGGCTTTAGGAAAATGGTGATAATATCTGGGAACGATTCAGCAGGAATATCATTTACTGCCCTGAGAATAATCATAATAATACAGAAAACAAACTGGAGGAATATGAAATGAATTGTTAAAGTTTACCTGCTGCTTAAAGCGCCCATAAAAAGAAAAAGCAGCAACAATGGATAAAAATTCCTACAAACAGCGTATAGGCATACTGTTTAAATTTAAATAATAGGCTATGGTTACATCTGAAATACAGTATCCTAAGTGGCAGAGTTACACTTAAACCCACTGTGTCCTTACCTCTCAATAAGATCCTTTTTTCTCCCAGAAAGATTGGTATTTCTTGATTTTAGTTCGGCTTTTAGTTCAGCTAGTGTCCACGATCCATAACCATCTGCTGCTGGTTGCTCTGTTTTCAGCACGTTCGCTCCCTGAGGTGGACGCCATGCCACACATCGTCTTCACTATACGTCTGGCGTTATTTCGGTCGGGTTGTTCTGCAGTACATTTAAGAACCTGACCCTTCGTCAGCCATGTTTAGCCTCCGTCTGTTTTTGTAAAAATTCTCAGTGGCCTTTTCTCAAATCCGGGACTGTCCCTCTGGTGCGCATGCGCCAGTGTATTGGAGAAATGTTAAGACATAAAATTTACAAACTAATAAATTTCAGGTAAGATAATGACTGCCATGTCGAAAATCGGTGTTAAGAATGAATAATGATCGGGACTTTATATATATATGGGATCGGCTACAATATCCAACAATCCAAATAGCATTTATGCAAAGAGAATTTGTGAAGTACTAACCTTTAAGATGCGAGTCTAGCATCGTAACTCGTGAAATTGCACAAAAAGATCATTCTTATTGGTTATGAGTTTTCTAAGTAGTATTTTACTATTTTCAATGATATATGCCGTTACTATATCTCACAGTTCGACAAGGGAATAAAAATGATCCACAAATATTACACGCATGGTAACTGGGAAAGAGCTGCTGTAGGACCACTGAGCTCTATAATATGAAGGGGCTATCTCCGCAGCGAGCGTGTAGCTTTGGCCGCCACATTGAAACACCACCACTCCTCGACTCCACAATGGTAATGCAATTGGATCACTGTTCTTAGCTTGCTGTTTCTGTTTTGCTGTTGCATACATAAGCTAAGCAGTGGGCCATGGCACTATATTTTCCTAATTCATCGGTTGATTTCAAAAGGTGACGGCGTCAGTGGTGTAGATAAACAACACCAGCGCCACCCTGGGCCCCCGGCGACTGTTACACAAACTATGTGGTGCTACCTATGAGAAAGCCTCTGCATGCTATACAGCTCAGTGTGTAGGGCTGAGTTTGGAATGACTCAACATTCTGCAAGTCCCTCATTCTCTTGATCTTATGTAGGAGTATCTCTGGTGTATATACGTGTGTGTCCATGCGTGTGTTTAAACAGGCATCTGCATGCATTTGCCTCTGAATTTACTTCTCTCTCTCTCTCTCTCTCTCTCTTTCTCTCTCTGAAGACGTGATTCCACCGGGGCAACACAGGCAACATATATCATGCGACTTGCCTGGCTTTCAACATGTATGTTGAATGCGGCATTCAACCATGAGATGTTGCCTGCGACAAGACAACATTATTGTTTCATGTACATGCTACATGCCAATGTTTATGTTGAATGCCACAAAACTATTTCCAACGATTCAACAAAAACTGAGCCAGTTGTCAACACGATGTAACAGACAGACAGACAGATATGTAGATAGACAGAGCTTAACAAAAAATAATAAAAGTAGATACCGTATAAAACACACACACACACACACACACACACACACACACACACACACACACACACACACTGCCGAATAACTTATAAAAAGGTTTGAATGTATAGAAAGACGAGTGCTGAGTGCCCACCGTCAAGAAGAAGGCACGAATGCAAAAATTTTCGTAAGTACCGTATCTTAGCTTAACAAGAGACAGGATAGAGAGAATAATGTAACAGATGAAAGATTTGCTAGTGTTGGCACAGTATTAGGACTGGCGGAGAGAGAAAAAATGGGAGAAATGGAGTTCCCCCGAGCTAAGCCCTGTATTGGACTATATAGCCCCGCTAGGGTTACAAGAGCGAGCTACCACTCCCGGCACGGCAGCCCGGGCGAGGCTCGAACTCGCAATCCCCCGATTACGAGTCCGGCGCGCTACCACTGTGCTACTGCGCCCCCCTGGCGGAGAGAGAGAGAGAGAGAGGACGGAGAGAAGTAGGGAAGAGAGAGAAGCGACAAGACAAAAGTCGAGAGAGAGAGAGAGAGAGAGAGAGAGTGTGTGTGTGTGTGTGTGTGTGTGTGTGTGTTCTTGGCTAATCTAATCCCTGCAATGCAACTAGTTTCGCCTGGTTATTCTTGTATTGTTCCAAGCATATATCCCATAGAACAACAAGTTTTCTATATTCGTCTATAAATTCTTCGTTTTTTTTTTTTTTTCTTGAGACCAATTCATCTTGTTGCTTTCAACATCGAATCCTTCCCGTGACTGGTGGAAAGGCGGGCAACACTAGGCAACAGGCTAAATCTTGTCGCATGCGTCACGTTCTACGGGCAACTTGTTGCCACCTGTTGCGTGCCACAAAGTCGCATGCTACATGTTGCCTTGTGTTGAACTGGTTGGAACACACTTGGCCTATGCGACAATGTAGCATGTCACATGTTGCCGAAATGTTGCCTAGGTGGAATCGCGCCTTGATTCCCAGCTGCACCATCCAACAGGGAGATCTTGCCGAAAGAGAGAAAGTAAGATGAAAAGGAGAGAGGAGGTAAGGAGAGAATGATTGTACAAAGTGAGCGATTGGAGAGAAAGGGAAAGAGAGGGAGAGAGGGAAGGGCTAGAAAATAGGAGAAAGAAAAAGAAGGGAAAAAGTCAAGAAGAGCAGACTGCTTTGAGATGCGGGCCTGTAGATATCCCATCAAGATTCAGGTTGATCATAAAGACTCCGTATTGCTATTGGATGCTTCACTGGGAGCTTAGATGTTACACCCTCGGAGTGTAGTTGATCTCTAACTCTCATATAGTCTTCCAGGGCACTGGTAGAGAGTTTCCTTTGTGTGTGTTGCCCAGTGTCACGACCACATTGTTTATACATAGGACTGTCTCTCCAGCAAAATTTACAAGAGCTCTGTTGGCCTCAGCCTGACTCAGGAAGTCTACAGATGCATCACCAGCAAAACATTCGTTTGCTTATGCATACATGAGGGAACGAGTATCATGATAAGTGAGGATATAAATGTGTGTGTGTGTGTTCTTATCTAATTCTTCTTACCTAATTGTATCTTTACAGGAATGAGTCAAGCTCGTATGTCCCGTGTCTTAAACCATATTTATCGTACATATCCTTAAATTTGTGAATTGTTTTGGCACACACTATTTCATTCGGTAGTGCATTCCATTGATCAATTGCTCTGTTTGGGAAACTGAATTTCCTTACGTCTTTATCACCTCTCTTCTTATACAGTTTTTTGCAGTGTCCTCTTGCTGATGCTTCTCCATATGTTAAGTAATCATTTATGTCTATTTTCTCCTTTCCTGATATGCACTTATATAGCATTATCATGTCACCTCTTTTCCTTCTCTCCTGTAGTGTTGGTAGTTCCAGTTTATTTAGTCTTTCTTCGTAGCTTAGGTCCCTTACGCTTGGTATCCATCTTGTAGCGGCCCTTTGAACTTTTTCAATCTTGTCTATATGCTTTTTGAGATGAGGACTCCAGACTACTGATGCATATTCCAGGGTTGGTCTAATGAATGATGTTATTATCCTTCTTAGCATGTCTTCATTTATGTATGTGAATGCTATTCTCATATTTGCAAGCAGTGTACAGTATACATGTTCCGTACCTTCTCGCTGATGTGGTCAGCCGGAGATAGTCTGTTATTGATAATCACACCTAGGTCTTTCTCTCTTTCTGATGTGCATAGGGTTTTATTTCCTAACTTATAATCCCAATCAGGTCTTTTTCCACTTTTACCAAACTTGATTACATGACACCTGTCCAAATTGAATTCCATTTGCCATGCACTACTCCATTCATGAAGTTTATTTAATTCTTCTTGTAGCTCTTTACAAGAGTCTGTGTTAGTAATTCTCCTTTGTATTTTTGCATCATCTGCAAACATATTCAGATAGCTCTCATTTCCAGTGTTACTGTTTATATCATTTATATACACTAAAAACATGATTGGTGCCAGCACTGAACCCTGTGGTACTCCACTAGTCACTTCTTTCCATGATGAGTAGTTTCCTCTTACTACTGTCCTCATTTCTCTTTTTATGAGAAAGTCTTGCATCCAACAAAACAGTTTGCCTCGAATTCCTCCTTGATGGTACAGTTTCCATAAAAGTCTTTGGTGTGGTACTGTGTCAAAAGCTTTCTTGAAATCTAAATAGATACTGTCCACCCATCCTTCTCTTTCCTGTATTGTGTTTGTTACTCTGTCATAGTAGCTCAACAGATTAGTAACACATGATTTTCCTTTTCTGAAACCAAACTGTCTTTCTGTTATCATACTGTGTTCTTCTAGATGGTTTACCCAAGCTTTTCTTATAAGTTTTTCTAATACCTTGCTTACAACACTGGTCAGTGATACTGGTCGGTAGTTGAGTGGATTTTGTTTATTTCCTTTCTTGAATAAGGGGACAATATTTGCTTTTTTCCAAATATCAGGTAGTTTACCTTGACTCAAGGATGTGTGTGTGTGTGTGTGTGTGTGTGTGTGTGTGTGTGTGTGTGTGTGCAGGGGGTGTAGGTGCATATGTGCCCGTTCATGTGTGCGCCATCTGCGTGCTCCAGTATCTCTGTGTGTGAATACTTATGTTTTTACGTGTTTGAGTATGTGGACGGACTTGTGTCCATTGGTGTGCTTCAGCAGGGATACGCATGCATTTTCTGCCAAAATTATACATCAGTGTTTTCCTATGTGTGTGTGTTACCATGTGTGTATGAGCATGGTGTGTGTGTGTGTGTGTGTGTGTGTGTGTAAGAGAGAGAGAGAGAGAGAGAGAGAGAGAGAGAGAGAGAGAGTATACATATGTGTGTGTGTGTGTTTCAAAGACATTATAGAAATTAGATAAGAAATTGAAGTGGGCAAGTCATGTAGCAAGAAAATGTGACAACCAATGGAGCAAGAGGCTGACTGACAACGCCTAGAGATTGTAAGCATTGCAGAAAAAGGCCAGACAGGAGGTGGAGAGATGAGGTATAGGAGTCTGAAAGCAAAACGTGGCAGAGTTTGGCTCAGTCAAGGGATTCGTGGAAGAGGTTGGGGAAGGCCTTTGTTCAGCAGTGGACTTGCAATGGCTGATAGTGATGATACTGAATCGTATATATATATATATATATATATATATATATATATATATATATATATATATATATATATATATATATATATATATATATATATTCAAAGAAGTGATGACCGATTCCCAGTACCTTTCCCTCAGAAAGTGACAACCAGCAACTGTCACGATCTAATTATAATTCCTTTATTGCACACCGGAAAGAACAGTATTTAGGTAAACAAAACCAAAAATCAATATAGAAGTGTTGTTAATGTCTACATCTCGCTTTACATGAAAGGAAACCACAATATACTAAAGTTGAGGCTCTAGCCATACGAAAGAATATGAAACGCAAAGCTTATCGCTCAACGGTGCTTGTTTTACATTCTAAATCAACGATGCTGAGAGGGAAATGTCGTATAAAATGAAATTTGTTGAAAATAATGTTGAAATCGCGAGTGTCGACAAATCACGAAAATAAACATCTAAAAGTATGTTCTTATTCACACTATTTTAAATCTCTATGCGGGATGAAATTCTGGAGAGAAAACAAAGCCTTAGGTGCGAAATCGCGAGCGCTGTGAGCAAACAGTGGAGTAACAAGTGGCAACACAGAAGGCTATCCACTGCATTTAGTAAAAACTTGAAATAATTGGAGAACGACTATACTCTTTGACCTTAACCTTGCCCAGATTTTCATCCTTTTGAAGCTTATCTCACGTAGCCCAGTGGAGGCAAGACAAAGGCACTACACTATTTCCAAGGTACTTTTTTCTGACTAGTATTATTAGTATTTATATATTTTTACAACTCGGCATTCGAGAGAGATATGACAATTTTAGACCAAGTAAAAAGGGTAGTCATTTCCGTTAACGATGAAATTTCAACATGTAATTCTATAGGGCAGTCTCATGAAAGATGGAAAAGTGGTGGTCAAAAGCAGGAGTGACAATGAAGAGAACTAAAGATTAAGTTGGTGGGGGAAAAACGGTGGGGGGGGGGGAGCCTGACAATGAAGGACGTAGAGATGCCTATCCCAACATTGCATGACCATGACTGACGTATGGGCGGCGGAGTCCGCCGCCCATACGTCAGTCATGGTCCACCGGGCGGACCCGGCACTTGGGTGTGCCATTGCGACTGGAAACGTGCCAAATACCACTTAACATTTTTATCAGTCTCGATAGCGAGGCTGGTATTATTTAGAATGTGTGTGTGTGTGTGTGTGTGTGTGTGTGTGTGTGTGTGTGTGTGTGTGATCACGATAACTTCGCAACCTCTTAAGATATCATCACAAAGTTTTACAGGTGTGTAGTAGGGATGAAAATCTACGAGTTCCAAATTGATGAAAGTAGCTCAAGATCAAGGTCATATTCCGAGCCGCACTAGATATGTATCGGCTCGAGGCTGGTGTGTGATTACCCCCTTGGGAAGGCCTGTAGTATTTATTGTTATTAATCTAAAATATCGAAGACGAACCTTAAGTTTTATATTCACAAAAATATTTTTTTCTTTAACATCATAAATTAATTTTGGAGGGCAGGCAACTTATGGAAAACATTAATGAAAGGTTACCAGATTCAGGGAGTTCTGTCCGAAACTTAAAAAAAGTAAGTCATGACTTGTTTGGGCGATCGTAGTCATAAGAAAAAGTATCGTTACCCCCAGGGATGTTTGATGCAAATCGAATGTTAGCTGGGCTATGTGGGAGAGTCCTTGTTGTTCGCCCCTCCCCTACCTAGTGTTGCCATATCACACTCCCATTACAAGAGTTGGAATAATGAGCAAGAATGATCCATATGGCAGGGAAAGATAGAGGAAGTGCTTGCATTACCATGAGCGCCCCGCCGTATTAATAATGAAACTCGGCACGTTTATTATTTTCCTACTGTTCAACATTTATCTATAAAATACAACAAAATTATTTTGAAGTGTATTAAATCTATAGGTATCGACTTTTTATTTATGACAGTGTAGCAGAGTACACGGTTCATTTGTTTGCTTTGGATGAGTGGTTAAATACTTCAGAATGATGCTTCAGTTAGTGTCATCCATGCGTCGACTTATAGAGGCTGTTTTGGAAGCAGGAGGTGGGTATACAAAATACTGAAGCAATGAGATTGAACACGTATTATTATTTTCCATCTACTCAACATTATTATATGCAGAAAGCAATACATATTATTATTACATTGAAATTTACTAACTTGGCTTGTATCGGCTGAATTACTCTCATACATCTGGCATGGGTGCACATACTCATTGCCCGTCTGCATGTGTGCTGCCGACTTTACATCATTCTGTTATATTTTTATATAATGAATTCTTTGCCGGATAAAACGTATTGTCTCTATGCACAGTGGACAAACGATCTAATTACCTTTAATTACCTCTAGCACAAATTCTAATATCTGTCTCACATAACCGACATTGACGGGTTTGCGGTACAAACTTTCCTGTCTCGTCATTCCAGAACACTTTGTCGTTGTATTACAGTGGATAGCTCTGACGGGTAACAATAGTTTTTCTTATGACTACAGTTGCGAGCAGATGACTCAAGGCCACCTATTCCGCGAAGATGTCGGTGTTTTATCCGGCAAGAGTGGTAGCTGTGAACTTGACTGAGATTCAGTCAGTTGTCCGGGCGAAACAAACCCAGTGATAATTTGTCAATGTGCAGTTCTAACTGGTCTCCAATCAATATCATGCAAGTAAACGTATTATACTGATAATGATTAACGTGCCATACACGGGGTTGATATATTTATGACCATAGTATTACAACACAGGCATCCAAATAATGGTGCGTTCATTCATGTGAGACACGGGTATCCCGAGCGTGCAGCTTCATCACCACCTTGGTTTGTGACCTAGGCACCACGTGACGTCACGTATGGGGAGTTGGCCCGTTCATGATGATAAACATTTGTAGAGAGTAATCGTTCGACTTTATCACTCGAATATTAAAGAAACGTTGGCTTTTTCTGTCAAAACAAACCTATTACAACCTCTAATATAGGTTACATACCGCAGTCAACCACTTGCCCCCTCACCCCCCTCCCATCACACGTCCCACCTCGTCCCGCCCTCCCTCACTCACCACCCTCCATATAACTCCCACACTCCCCTCCCCTTGTTCCGTCTACTGTGGTGTGAACCTTTAACTGTCCCACCTGCTTTGGAGTCAGAGGTCGACGAAAGTGATGTTAACGGTGAGGGATGACTGGCTGACGGTGTTTTTTGTGATAATAATGCTAGGTTGCGGGGAAGCTGATAACCCTACGGCATATCTCTTGAAAACTGGTAAGGGTTGTTTGGCTCACGACGATAGTCGAACAAA
The DNA here is from genome assembly GCF_032717465.1 of Coenobita brevimanus. NCBI lineage: Eukaryota > Metazoa > Arthropoda > Malacostraca > Decapoda > Coenobitidae > Coenobita > Coenobita brevimanus. Next base: position 6,250,000 of record NC_137013.1, read on the forward strand.
ATACATCACTACCGATACCTGAGTGTTTCACATGAACGCACCATTATTTGGATGCCTGTGTTGTAATACTATGGTTATAAATATATCTACCACGTGTATGGCACGTTAATCATTATCAGTATAATACGTTTACTTGCATGATATTGATTGGAGACCAGTTAGAACTGCACTTTGACAAATTATCACTGGGTTTGTTTCGCCCGGACAACTGACTGAATCTCGGTCAAGTTCACGGCTATCACTGTTGCCAGATAAAACACCGACATGTTGTCGGACTATGTGGCCTCGAGTCATCTGCTCGCAACTGTACATGTATGTCTGTGTATATACAGAGAGAGAGAGAGAGAGAGAGAGAGAGAGAGGTAAATGTGAGGTGAGGGTGAGAGTGGTAGGAGGTGAGCTGGGAGTGAAGATGAATGACAATGAGGATGGATCAGAGTGAAAATGAGAGTTAGGGTGGATGAGAGTGACGACAGTGTGACTGTGAGTGGGTGAGAATGAGGACGAGGGTGAGGGTGAGAGTGGCTGAGAATGAATGTGGGGTGCGTGAGTGTGAAAAGGGGGAGAGGGTGAAGGTGCGGCGAGGGTGAGTGAGGGTGAATGTGGGATAAGGGTGAGGGAAGGTAAATGTGGGATTAGGATTTAGGGTGAGGGTGGGTAAGGATGAGAGTGGATGAGTGTGAAAGTTGGGAGAGGGTGAAGGTGAGGAAATGCTGAATGAGAGTGAATGTGGGGTTAGGGTGAGGGTCGTAGACTGAGGAAGGTACTGAGTAGGCACAGGGCGATAAGTGGTAGGTGGAGATTGAGGGTGGATAAGGGTGAGGATGAGTTAAAGTAAAAATGAGGGTGGATGAGAGTGAGGATTAGGGTGAGAGTTGGTGAGGGTAAGTTAGCGTGAATGAGGGTGAGGGAGAGAATAAGATTGATAGTCGATGAATGTGAAGACAAAGGAAGATGAGGGTGAGGATCAGGGTTGATGAGGGAGGCAGAGGATGGAAGAAGGTCAGTGAGGGCGATTGAGGGTGTGTGAGGAATGGTGATGGCCGATTCTGGATGAGTGAGGCTGAGTTAGTGTCAGAGTGAGAGAAAGGGTAGGAAATGGTGGGTTTAGGGTGGGTTTAGGGTGAAAATGAGTGAGCGTGAGGGTGAAGATGAAGATGGGTGAGACAGACGGAGGCTAAGGTTGAGGGAGGGAGACGAGGGTAAGAGCTGAAAGGAATTAATTAATGTTCTTGTAATTAATCTCTCTCTATCTCTCTTTCTCTCTCTCTCTCTCTCTCTCTGATCTCAAATGCACACTCCTATAAAGAGGTCTTTTCAAAACGGAGAAGCAATGATGAGAGAGAGAGAGAGAGAGAGCGTATGGAGAGAGGAGTCACAGAAGATGAGAACGAAAAGGAATAAGGAAGGGAGGTAGGGAAGGACTGGAAAATGAAAGGGAAAAAAGTGCGAAAAATGAAGACGAGAGGTTGTGATGATCTGAGTGTGAATACATAATCATTTGGGTTTCTGTGTGTGTGTGTGTGTGTGTGTGTGTGTGTGTGTGTGTGTGTGTGTGTGTGTGTACGAATAGCTCTTATGTATGTGGGTGTTTAAGAGGATTTATGTTCATGTGTGTGTGTTTAAGCGGGAATCTGCATGTATTTGCCTCTGAATTTACACGTCGGTGTGTTTGTGTGTGTAACTGTGTATGTGTGTGTGTGTGTGTGTGTGTGTGTGTGTGTGTGTGTGTGTGTGTGTGTGTGTGTGTGTGTGTGTGAGAGAGAGAGAGAGAGGGAGATGAAAGTGGAGTGAAGGTAGATAAGTGTGAATGGGACGTGAGGGTGAGGGAGGGTGAGGGTGAGATGATTGGGGGTGGGGAGAAGGTGAGGGTGCTTGAGGGTGAGTGAAGGGTGAGGGTGAATGAGGGTGAGGATGAGTTAGGGTGAAAGTGAAGATAAGTGAGGGTTATGAGAGTGTGTAAGAGTGTGAGTGTAAGGGTGTGTTAGTGAGGATGATTGTCAGGGTGAGGGCTAAGGTGGATGAGGGTGATTGAATGTGGGGAGAGGGTGAAGGTGGATGAAGATAAATGTGGATGAGGATGAATAAGGGATGAGGGTGAGGGTAAGTGAGGATGAATATGAGATAAGGATGATTTAGGGTGGGTAAGGGTGAGGGTGCTAGGGGGTGGGCAAAGGGTGTTACGTGAAGGGTGGATGAGAGTGAGGATGGGGTAGAGTGAAGATGAGGATGGGTGAGAGTGAGGATGAGGGTGCGTGAGGGTGAGGGTAAGAGTGAGAATGAGAATTGGAGTGGGTTAAAGTTGGATGAGGGTGAGAGTCAGGGTTGGTGAGTGAGGTTGAGGGTCAGTGAGCGAAAGTGAGGATAAATGAGGAAGGGATGTTGGTGAGTGGGGGATGGCGAGCATGAGGAAAAGAGAGAGAGAGAGAGAGAGAGAGAGTGAGGGTGAGGATGAAGACACATGAGGGAGGGTGAGGCTGAAACTGAAGGTGGCAGAGGGGTATAAGCTGAAAGGAATGAATTAATTTTCTTGTAATTAATCTCTCTCTCTCTCTCTCTCTCTCTCTCTCTCTCTCTCTCTCTCTCTCTCTCTCTCTCTCCTAATTCTCAAATGCCTTTTCATATAGAGAGGTCTTGCCATCGCGAAGAAGGTAAGATGAGAGAGAGAGAGAGAGAGAGAGAGAGAGAGAGGGGGGGGGGGATGAGGGTGAAGGTAGGGTAATCGTGGATGAGTGTGGAAGAGGTTCGGTGTAGGATGACGGTGAATGTGTTAGGATGGACTGGGATGAAAATAAAGAATGAGTTTGGGTAAATGAGTGTGAGGGTAGTGTGAATGTGAGGGTGGGTGAGAGTGAAGGTCAGGGTCAGGGTCAGGGTGGGTGAGGATTAACATGGGGTGAGTGTGAGGGTAAGGGTGGGTGAGTGTGAGGGTTGGGAGAAGGTAAAGGTGAGGTGAGGGTGAGTGTGGGTGAGTGAGGGTGAATGTAGGGTGAGGGTGAGGATGCGTAAGGATGAGGGTGGTATTGGGTTGACAAATGATAATAAAAGGTGAATTGAGTTTGAGGGATTAGGGTGAAGAAGAGTTAGAGTTAAGATGAGGGTGGTCGAGAGTGAAGATGATAGTGAGGGTGAGTAAGGGTGAGGGTAGGCGTGGAAGAGGGTGACGGTGAGAATGAGAATGAGAGTAGATGTGCGTCAAGATAAGAGTGGATGAGGGTGAGGGTCAGGATGGGTGAGGGAGGCAGAGGATGGAAGAAGGTCAGTGAGAGAGGTTGAGGGTGTGTGAGGAAGGGTGAGGGCTGACTGAGGATGGATGAGGCTGAGTCAGTGTGAGAGTGAGAGACAGGGTAAGGGTGGATTTAGGATGGGGTTTAGGGTGAAAATGAGTGAGCGTGAGGGTGAAGATGAAGATGGGTGAGGGAGGTGGAGGCTAAGGCTGAGGGAGGGAGCCGAGGGTAAGAGCTGAAAGGAATGAATTAATGTTCTTGTAATCTCTCTCTCTCTGTCTCTCTCTCTGTCTCTCTCTCTCTCTCTCTCTCTCTCTCAAATGCATCTTCCTATAAAGAGGTGTTTTAAAAAGGGAGAAGGTATGATGAGAGAGAGAGCGTATGAAGGGAAGAGAGGTAGAGAATGAGGGAACGGAAAAGAGTGACGGAGGGAGATAGGGATGGAGAGGGAAAAAGTGGGAAAGGTCAAGTGGAGAGGATTAAGGAAAGAGTGCTATGATGATGATTTAAATGTGAATATATATTTGTGTGTGTGTGTGTGTGTGTGTGTGTGTGTGTGAGAGAGAGAGAGAGAGAGAGAGAGAGAGAGAGAGAGAGAGAGAGAGAGAGAGAGGTCAAATTTTTTAAGGAACATTAAATCAATTCCTATCAGCTGTTACACCTCATCTCCCACGCTCAATATTAGCCTCACTCTTCCACATCAATCGTCATCTTCACCCTCATGCTCACCCGTCTTCACCCTGAATCACCCTTTTACCCTTCCTCATTCACCCCCAACCTTCCTCAGTGACCTTTATACACTCTTTGCCTTCTGCACTCACCCTGACCCTCACTTTCATCCACCTCTATCTTCACTATCATCCACTCTCAGTTTCACTTTCACCCTTACCCTTATCCATGCTTGCCCTCACCTTTACCTATCCTCACGCTCATCCTCACCCTCATCCACCCACAGCTTCACCCTAACCCATCATCACCCAACCTCGACCCATTTACCATTCTGTTTCCACTCTATCTAGCTATCACTCTCACCTTCATCCACGCTTACCCTCACCCCACATTCTCTCTCACCCATGATGACGTAAGGATGTAAATTTGAGTGTGCGTCTGTGTGTTTGGGGGGGGGTTCGTTGGCGTGCGTGCGCGTAGGAGTGCGTGCCTACCTGCGTCAGTGTCAGTGTAAATACAAATTTCTCTGTGTGAGTGTGTGAGAGAATTCATTTTCATGTATGTACATATTTCATGAGGCACCTACACGTATTTTGCCTTTGAATTTATGCATGTACACGTTTCTGTGTGTGTGTGTGTGTGTGTGTGTGTGTGTGTGTGTGTGTTAGAGAGAGAGAGAGAGAGAGAGAGAGAGAGGTTGAGGAAAATAAAGAAAAAGTAGAGAGTGGGCGAGACAGAAAAAAAAAAGAGGTATTTTACCTGTAATCTCGACAACTGGCATTAAGGCAAACATTCAGTTCTTGCTGAGAGTAACGCTTCCCCTAGAACGCGAATCACAACAGCCCACCAACTGTATTTTTGAGTGTAGAAGGTGGTTATAAGGGAAGCGACTTAACCTCTTAAGTCCACGTACACAGTTTCACATTCTCTTCTTGCTAACTCCAGACGACTTTAGTGAACTTGAAGAAGGCCTATCGAACAAAGTTTTAAGTAAGGCGATATTAACTGATTCAAAAATCCTCTCTTAAGCTAAATAAAAGCGTCAGAAAGGAACAGGAATACAATACAGAAAATTCATCAGAGTCAAAGGGGTTAAGTTGAGGTTCTTGGGTCAGGGGAGGCGTGAGGTGGGTTGGAGACTGGGACAGTGGAGGGGAGGGGAAGTGGGGGTCGGGACTTGGAGAATAGATGGAGGCATTGAGTATGAGTGAGAGTTAAATAATGAAAGAATGGGTAATGGTGAGGGTGTATGATGCTGAGGCCAAGATTGATGGTAGTGGTAGCTTAGAGTGAGGGTGGGTGAGGGTGAGAGTAGTGATAGATCAGGGTGAATGTGGGGACTGGGTTGCGATGAGTGAGGGTGAGTTAAAGTGAGAATAGGTGAGGGTATAGGTAGATGAGGGTGAGGGTGAAGGTGGATGTGAGTGAGGGTGAGGGTGGGTGAAAGAGGATAAGGAGGGTGAGTGAGGCTGAAGGTCGATGATGGATGTTGAGGATGAGTGAGGAAGGGTGAGGGGTGTTTGAGGGAGATTAAGTGCGTGAATAGGTTAGAATAGTGGAGTAGGAAGAGAATGAGACAGAGATGGTGAGTGAGAGTGGGAGAGGGAGAGTAAGAGTGGGATTGGGTAAGCGTGAAGGTGAAGATGAATATTGATAAGGGAAGATGAGGCTGAGGCTGAGGGTGGGAGAGGTGGGTAAATGCTGAAGGGAATGAATTAATGTTCTTGTAATTAGTTTAGCTTACTCCCGATCTCTCTCTCTCTCTCTCTCTCTCTCTCTTGCTTTATAATTCTCAAATGCACCTTCATGAAATGAGGTCTATTCAAAGGCGAGAAGATTTGATGAAAGGAGAGAGACGCGGAATAGAGAACGGATGTAAAGAATGAGGGAACGGGGAGAAGAGAAACGAGAGGGAGGGGGGATGGAATGCAAAAGGGGAGGAGAAAAAAAAATGGGAAAAGTCAAGAAGAGATGACTGAGGGAAGGATGATCATGTTCGTGATGATAAATGAGAATATAAAGTGTGTGTGTGTGTGTGTGTGTGTGTGTGTGTGTGTGTGTGTGTGTGTGTGTTGTCTGTACGCGCATGCGTGTGAGGGGGGCTGTGCGTATCTGTTTCTTCGTACCTGATGTGCTTCCTTCAGTGTCCGTGTGTACAGATATCTCTATTATTCGTGTATTGTGTGAGGAATTGTGTGATATTGTGTTTAAGCAGCATCTGCATGCATTTGCTTCTGAGTTTCACGTGTGTGGGGGGGAGGGCAGTGGAGGAGGGAGAGGGGATGATGGTGGGATAAGGGTGGGTAAGGGTGAATGTGGGGTGTGGGTGAGGATGAGGGTAGTTGGTGCTGACTGAAAATGAGAGTAAAGGTGGTAGGGAGAGGGTGGAGAGTGAGCGTGCGTGAGGGCGAAATGAGGCTTAGTGAGAGTGAGGATGACTGAAAGCGAGTGTGAGTGAGAGTGAGGATGACTGAAAGCGAGTGTGAGTGAGAGTGAGGATGATTGAAAGTGGAAGGGTAAGGGTGAAAGTTGGTGAGGGTGGGTGTGGTTGTGGATGAATATAAGGGGAGAGGGACGATGAGGGTAAAGGTGAGTTCACGTGAAGGTGAATGTGGGATATGGGTAAGGGTGGGCGGGTGTGAATGAGGGGTGATGTGAATCTGAATTTAGGGTAAGGGTGAAGGTGAGTGAGGGAGATTGCGGGGTTAGGGTAAACGTGGATGAGGGAAAGCGTGAATGAAGGTGAGAGTGAGTGAGAGTGAGACTGAGAGTGGGAACAGGGTGGTAAGGGGTGGGTGGAAGTTAGGTGAAAGTGGATTTGAATGATGTAATGGTTGGGTGAGAGTGAGGATGAGGACGGGTGAAGGTGAGGACAAGCCAGGATAAGGGAAAGGGTGAAAGTGAGACTGAGAATGGATGAGGGTGAAGATAAAGGTGGATGAAGGTGAGGGTCAGGGTGAGTGAAGAAGGCAACGGGTGGATAAAGGTCAGTGAGGAAAGTTGAGGGTGAATGAGGAAGGGTGAATGGATGATTAAGGGTGAAAATGGATGGGTATGAGGGTGAAGATGACGATCAGTGAGGGAGGGTAAGGTTAAGACTGAGGGTGGGAGACGGCGGGTAACAGCTGAAAGAAATGAATTAAATGTTCCTTTAATCAATTTCTCTCTCTCTCTCTCTCTCTCTCTCTCTCTGTCACACACACACACACACACTCTCTCTCTCTCTCTCTCTCTGTCTCTCTCTCTCTCTCTCTTGCTCTGTTAATCTCAAACTCGCCTTCATAAAATGAGGTCTATTCAAAGGGGAGAAGATATGATGAAAGGAGCGAGACACGAGGTAAATAGAAAACTAATGTAAGGCATGAGGGAATGGGGAGAAGGGAAAAGAGAGAAAGGGAAGGATGAACTGCAAAAAGGGAGGACGAAAAAAAATGGGAAGAGTCAAGAAGAGATGACTGAGGGAGGGATAATCATTTTCGTGATGATAATTGAGTGATAAATTGTGTGTGTGTGTGTGTGTGTGTGTGTGTGTGTGTGTGTGTGTGTGTGTGTGTGTGTGTGTGTGTGTGTGTGTGTGCGCTTGCGCGCATGAGTGCATGCCTGTGTGTTTCTGTGTCCGTGTGTACATACAAATTTTCCTGTGTGCGTGTGTGAGAGAATTCGTGTATATGTGTATATATTAGCGGGCACATGTACGTATTTGCTTTTGAATTTACACATGTATGCGCTTCTATGAGAGAGAGAGAGAGAGAGAGAGAGAGAGAGAGAGAGAGAGAGAGAGAGAGAGAGAGAGAGAGAGGAGGGGGGGAGGGGAATAGGAGGCATGAGGGGTATCTGTAGGCTGCACTATGGACTTTAAGACAGTTTTTGCTGAGTCTAACCCTTCCCTTAGAACACAAAGCCCAACAGTCCATCACTTGTTCTTTTCAGTGGAGAAGGTGGAGACGAGAGAGGCAGCTTAACCCCATCAATCCGAGGACACAGTTGAACATTCATTTCTTAGTAACTCCAGACGAATTTACTGAGTTAGAGAAAGGGTCTATCAAACTAGATCGATTTTTATGAAGGCTTTGTTTGGCGATTCGTAAACCCTCTCTTAAACTGATAGCGTGAAAAAATTAAAATAATATAATATAGAAAATCCATTGGAGTCAAAGGGATTAAGTTCAGGTTCTTGGGGGGCAGGGAAGGTTTTAGGTGTTTGGAGGGTTGGGGAGAGGAGAAGGGGTTGGGTTGGGGGCTTGGAGAATGGGTGGAGGCCTTGAGGATGAGACATACTGTAGAGTTAGCAGTGGGTGAGGGAGAGGGTGAGGGTGATTGAGAGTATGAGTAGGTGTTGGTCAGGGAGAAAGTGGGGATGGGGATAGGGGTGTATGAGGGTAAAGATGGATGGTGAAGGTGAGGATGGGTAAGGTTGAGGGTCGGTAAGCATGAGAAAGGTGGCGAGAGAATGGTTTAGGGTAATGATGAGTGAGGGTGAGGGTGAGTAAAGGTGAAGATAAAGGTGGATGAGGGTGAGGGTGGGTGAGGGAGATGATGAGTGAGAGAGAATAAGAACGTGTGAGTTAGAGTGAGGGTAAGTAAAGGAGATTGAGGGTGAGTGAGTAAGGGTGAATGGGGAAGGATCAGTGTGGTCAGGGTGAGAGTGAGAGACAGAGGGTGTGTAAGGGAGGGTAGGGGTGAAAGTAGGTGACTGTGAGGGTGAAGATGAAGATGGAAGGGGGAGGGGAAGGCTGAGAATTAGCGTTACGAGGGGAAAAAAAGATAAAAGGAATTAATGTTCTTGTAATTAATTTAGCTTACTCCTCTCCCCCCTTCTGTGTGTGTGTGTGTGTGTGTGTGTGTGTGTGTGTGTGTGTGTGTGTGTGTGTGTGTGTGTGTGTGTGAGTAATGTATATAAAATTCTCAAATGCAGCTTCCTATAGAAAGGTCGTGCCAAAGGGTAGAAGGTATGATGAAAGGAAAAATAAAGGAGGTAAGGAGAGAAAGGATGTGCAGAATGAAAGAGAAGGGAGGGAAGACTGGAAAGAGAGGAAAAAAGTGGGAAAAGTCTAGAAAGAAATGAGGGAAAGATTATCATGGTTAACATAATACTAAGAATATAAAATTCAATTTGCATGAGCGTGCCTGTGTGTGTGTGTGTGTGTGTGTGTGTGTGTGTGTGTGTGTGTGTGTGTGTGTGTGTGTGTGCGCGAGAGAGAGAGAGAGAGAGAGAGAGAGAGAGAGAGAGTGTGAAGATGGATTATGGGTGGGTGACGGTGAACGTGGGGTAAGGTTGAGGGCGGGTGAGGGTGAGGGTGGTTGGGGATGAGTGGATAGTTGGGGCGGATGAGCGTGAGGATAATTAGGTTGAAGATGTGAGTGATTGAGGGTGAGGGTGTGTATGGGTGAGGAGGAGGGTGAGAGAAAAGGTGGTTGAGGGTGTGGATGGTTAGATTGAAGATGAGGGTGAGGGTAAGGTGGATGGGGGTGAGGGGTGAGGGATGAGGGTAAGGGTGAATGTGAGATAAAGAGTAGATGAGAGGGAACATAAATGTGGATGAGGGTGAGATACAGGATGGGTGAGGGAGGATAAGGGCGGATGAGTGAAGCTGAGTGTAGATTGGGGTCAACGAGGGAGGCTGTGGGTGAGTGAGGAAGGGTGAGGGGTGATCTAGGGAGGGTGAGGGTGAGGTAGGATGAGACTGCGAGATAGAAGGTTAGAGGCTGGATGAGAGGATGAGGGTGAGAGAGGGTGAGGGTGAGTGAGGGTGAAGATGAAGATGGATGAGGGAGGGTGGGATTTAGGGAGAGTTGAAAGGAATGAATTAATATGAATTAATGTTCTTGCAATTAATCTCTCTCTCTCTCTCTCTCTCTCTCTCTCTCTCTCTCTCTCTCTCTTATACAACATAATCATTCTCTGTCTCGTCAGCTAACCCAGTCACGTCCCATCATATTTAATTATTAATTCTCTGAACTCCATTACTAGCTCCTTAATTCTATTTCTCTACGCTTCTTCCCCTCACCTTCCTATTATTCTTATTCTCTTCCTTTCAGTCTTTAATTCTTCATCTCCTCTCCTCCTTTCTTTCATCTATTTTCTGTCTCAATTTTTTCGTTTTCATTTCCTTGTCTCTCTCCCCTTGCCTCTTTTTTCCCGTTTCCTCCTCTACTTCCTCCAATATTCCTTCCCCTTCCTCTTCTTTCTCTTCCCACTCCTTCCTTCAACTCTGCCTTTTCCTTCCTTCCTCCCTCCTTCCTTAATCCCTCTCTCTCTCTACGGTTCTTCCTCTGTTCCTTCCTTCAGCTTCCGCTCCTCGTAATTTCTTCCCTCTGTTTCCCGTTCTCATTCCCTCTCCCTTCTCCTCTCCTTCCTGCAGCTTTCCTTCCTCTCTCTCTCTCTCTCTCTCTCTCTCTCTCTCTCTCTCTCTCCTCTCCTCTCTCTACATTCCTCATCCATCTTCCGTCCTTCCGCCAGTTTTCCCTCTTCTTTTTTCTCCATCTATTTCCTCCCTCGCCTTCTCTCACCTTTCTTTTCTCCTTCCTCCAGTTTCACCCTTTTTCCTCGCTCTTCCTCTCTCCTCTCCTTCCCTCACCGTTTTCCTGTACTCTCCTTTTGTTTCCTGCTGTCTGTCTGTCTGTCTGTTTGTCTCTGTCTCTGTCTCTGTCTCTGTCTGTCTGTCTGTCTGTCTCAGTCTCTGTCTCTGTCTGTTTGTCTGTCTCTCCTCGCTCTCTCTCTCTCTCTCTCTCTCTCTCTCTCTATCTATCTATCTATCTATCTATCTATCTATCTATATATCTATCTATCTCACATGCGCTCCTTTTCCTTTTTCTTCATCAAGCCTTGTCAAGCCTCATTTTTTTCCTTTTGATCTGTTAATTCTTTTTCCATTCCCAACCTTCCCCACTTTCTCCACCCTCTTCCTGCACCCTCTTTCTTTTACTTTTCTTCTCCTTGCTTTCTTTTATCAGCTTTCGTTCTTTGTCTCTAAGTTTCCATTCTTTTTCCTCCTACCTTTTGTCTCCTCTCACTTGTGCTAGTTTCTTACTTTCCTTCCTATCCTCCCCTCTTATTTATTTATTCTCTCCTCTTCCACTCTTCTCTTCCTTATTTTCCCTTTTATTCCTTCCTTCCTCTTTCTACTCCCCCCCTTTTATTTCTCCCTTCTATTTCCTTCATCTCCCTTTTACTCCTCCTTTCCTCTTTCTTCTTTTCCCTTTATTTCTCCTTTCCTCTTTCTTCTTTTCCCTTTATTTCTCCTTTCCTCTTTCTTCTGCATCTTTTTACTTCTCCCTTTCTCCTCCTTCATTTCCCATTTACTTCTCCTTTCCTCTTCCTTTCATTCCCCGCGCCTTCCTCCAGTTTTCCCATTCCTGTCTTGCGATCGCTTTCTTTTCTTATTCATTGTTTTCTCTTTCCTCTCATCTTTCTCCTGTCACCTCTCCTTCCTTCAGCTTTTCTCTCTTCTCCTGCTCTTTCTTCCTTCCTTCCGGCTTTCTACTTCGTCTCTCTTTCCTTTTCTTTTCTCTTTCCCTCTCCCCTCTCCTCTCCGTGTAGCCTTGTATCTCGCCATTTTCGTTTTCTTTTCCTTACCTCTATTTTCTTATACTTCTCACACCCTTCTGTATTGTTCTCTTTTTTTTAGTACTTTTCTTCCCTCCGTCTCTTCTTCTTCCCTCCTTCTCTACTTTTTCCCTCTTCGTTTTTCTTGTCTTCCCTCCCTCCTCCTCCTCTCGTTCTCTCCTTCCCCTTTCTCTTCCCTCTTCCTTTTCCCCTTTTCCCTCCTACATCCTCCACTTCCTAGACCTTCCCTTCTCTCTCTCTCTCCCTCTCACCTCTCCCTCCGTCTCCCTTCCTCTCTCTCTCGCTCTTCCCTTTCCCCCCGTCTCCCTCCCTCCTCTCCCTCCCTGTCCTTATAGAAGCCTTGGTGATGTCGTGAATATATGAAAGTTCTGGACTATGGCCATTATTCATAGTGGCATTGGAGATTACCCAACACCTCTTCTTTCGTGATTTATTCTGCACAATACACCGTAATATCTCTTCATATGCTACTTATGCAAATTATATCGATAGAAAATGACATAAATGACAGGAGAATAATAAAGTGTAATATGCAATAGTATTCATATGAGGTACTGTACATTGAAGCCTTCTACGCCTACTGGAATACGGATCTGTGGTGGTATACTCGAACATACTTACGATCCAGTCCCTATCGTAACTGTGAATTGTTTTTGGAGGAAGAACTGGCGCTATGAAAAGCTTATAATCCTTTCTTTCTTTTTCCTTTCATCCTAAAGAGATAACCGCTATGACTGTTTTTCTCTCGTATACCTTAATTGATTTTGATGAAAGAACGCAAGGCCGGGATAAGATTCTGATGTCTTTGGCTATCCTCGAAAAACTAATCTGAGATACGACAGGTAAATATCTTTGAGTGTTCCATCCCTGCTTTTTTAGATTTATGCTGTAACGAGAGTAGTTAATGTATCATAATATAGCGTAGATTTTCGTCGTTTTTACAGCTAATTCCTGTAGTTTCGTAGCACAATATCACAGTCCTACCATTCACATTATTTGCAGCACTTCGTGACTAATACCACTTTTCATACCGTCCCAGTTCTGTAGTAAAGACTAAGAGATAGCAATTTTTGGACAAATTAAAATGAATGGAACAACTCATTTGCCTCTCTTGATGACTTAACAAAGGTTGCCATACATTTTTAAGGGATGTATATGAATCTGCAAAATCCATATAAGATCCACTGCATTACTGGATCTTGCCTTCGGATGGAGAGTGATAGCAATGTTTTACCTTTCCCTACGTTGGCCAGGTAAGAATCAGTAAGCGTTTTGTGTAGTAAGGGCAGTGTTCAATCACCACCAAAAATCCTGTCGCTTCTTCTGCAATTTTCTCCATAGACTTGGAAAATCAGGCTCGTAAAATCACAGCATAAGAGAGAAGGGTCGATATTTTCGTCTGTTACGGAAACTCCCTAGCACCTCTTCCTTAGCAATTTACTTTTGATTACGGATAGTTAATATCATTTTGTGTTATTTATGGCGGTATTTGAGTATGGTGGTATTTTAATTATTTAAATGGCACAGAAAGAGATAGCAAGGCGTAGAAATGAAAATAAATCGCTTAGGAAGAGGTGTTAGGGAGCTTCTTTAACCACCGAGAATTCGGGCCTGAGCGACATTGTCCCGTATTCACGTTAGCTAAGCAAACTCCTTAACACAACTTGCTAAAATATTTATTTTGCTTATTACACATTGTTCTCCTTTGTCTTGTTTAAATCAATCTAATGTCAAAATATTCTGCATTCACAACGTGCAAAATGATATTAACTACAAAATGATATTAACCAACTGTATCCAAAACTAAATCGCTAAGGAAGAGGTGCTGGGGAGCTTCCTTAACCGACGAGGATACGGGTCTAAATGTTGGGTACAGCGGAATTATTTAGCTTATTTCTCCAAGTCTGTTTAGAGACAAGCAGGTGAGGCGACCGAATTTTTGGTGCCGCCTGTACAGTTGCGTACATAAATTTTGATTCACTTCATTATGATAAACTAGTGGCCCTCGCCAGTGCGGTCCATCACCCTTTGTTTATTTTTCGTAATTTTGAAATAAACTAATTATGTATGAGTAAAGTAGAATGTGGTGTGGCTCGAAGGAGATAGATTTCCTGTGTCTCTGTAACAGAAAACAAACTATCGTTGAGTAATTAATAATTCGGCAATTTTTTTTTTCAGAGTTTTGGAATAAAAAAAAATATGAATAATCTGGGGCGTTAAGGAGTGTACCTGCAAAATTTTATCAAAATTGATCCGCGCATTTAGGAGTAGTAACTGGGTAAACCCATATACAGACAGACAACTGTCCTTATTATATAGATAACAAGACACTGAACACTAACTTTGGAAACCCACTAATGCCATCTTCGAACTACAGCGCACTCTTTAAAATATTGTGCGGGAATTTCATATTTGTTCTAGTAAAAGATGGAACAAAAATACCGTCCGTAAAAGCACATGTAAGTCGTTGTGTTATATTGGCTGTGTGTGTGTGTGTGTGTGTGTGTGTGTGTGTGTGTGTGTGTGTGTCAGAACCATTAACTCAGGCTCCTGTGACTCATTCAGCTGACTAAAATCGTCAGGAGTTAGAACATTATCTGAGATTTTTTCCGACCATGACAATAACAATAACATAACACTCGGAATATTATGACTATATGCCTGTCTGTCTGTCTGTGTTAGTCTGTGTCAGTGAATGTATACTGTATACAATCTGTCTGCCTGTCTGTCTGTGTGTCTCTCTACAAATACGAGTAAATATGCACATATAATTTACATACCTATCTATCTATCTATCTATTGCCAGATGCCTAAATCCCGTTTGGGGTGGCCACAAACAAATCGCCTCCAAGTCGCCCTGTCCCCCGCCATTTCACTGCCCTGCTCCCAACTCACACCCCCCTCTCTCATATACCTCTCCACCTCATCCCTCCACCTCATCCTCGGCCTCCCCCTCCCTCTTCCCCCCTCCACCTCACTCACATACACTCTCTTCGTCAGTCTTTCACCCTCCATCCTCTCCACATGGCCAAACCACCTCAGTGTGTTCCTCATAACGCTTCCTATCACATCCACATCCACACCACAACGCTCCTTTATATCCTCATTCGTCAGCCTGTCTCTCCACGTGACTCCACAGGCTCCTCTTAAATAACTCATTTCCACTGCTCTCACTCTTTTACATACCGTATATATATATATATATATATATATATATATATATATATATATATATATATATATATATATATATATATATATATATATATATATATTTTACGGAATAGAGAGAGATAATGAACACTTCAAGTGAGAATGCTAAAATCACTACTGTCCCGCAAAGTTCCAGGTTCAAAACAAAAGAGTTAGGTAAAATTACAAGTTAAGTTTAATGCTTAAACTAACAACTAAACATTCAGGACTCATAAGGATAATGTAATGGCAAAAAACAGGTTAAATATATGGTTAACTGCAATAGCCTCTTATTAACACGAAATTAGCAAGAGTAAATTTATCTAAGTCAGCCCTGATAAAATGAGAAAACCGGATAATGCTCAGTTAATGCAAGATATATTATTACAGATACAAAATATTACTAACACTGGCTGACATTAAAAACTTTACATGAATCACAAAAACCTTACCAGGCCCGCGAACCAACGCCCCAGGCTATACAGTACAAGAAAAATGGTAATAACACTTATACTCAAATTATACTGCAGCTAGATGGTTGGAGACTTCCTGAGCACTCACAAAAATAATAATACACTATACAGGGGAGGACAGAGATGTGAACAAAATGAGGAGTAGAGGCAACGTACTTACTCTCAGCTTTCCCTTTTTCTCTAGAATATCTCTTGTGAGTGAGAACATATTCATCAGCTAAAACTGCAGCATCAGACAAATTATCTATTCTTTTCTCATCAAGATATAGGCTTACATCTTTATAAATACACCTCTTGAAGTCCTCCAGCAAAATCATCTGCTTAAATTTACCAAAATCAGAATCCACATTCTTAGAATTTAACCACTGCTCTAACAGATCTTCTTTGATTTTTGCATACTCAACATGGGATTGCTTATCTTGCTTATAAGTTGTCCTAAATTTTACTCTATAGGCTTCAGGAACAAGCTCATAGGCCTTAAGAATCAAGCTCTCAACGACATCATAATTATCAGATTGATCCTGAGGCAAAGATGCATAAGTTACTTGAGCTTTACCGGTGAGAACAGTTTGAAGGAGTACTGGCCAATACCTTTTTGGCCAATTAAAACCTGTAGCTACCCTCTCAAACAACTGAAAATACTTTGTTAAATCAGATTCATTAAAAGGAGGGACAAGTTTAACATTTTTAGCCACATCAAAATCATCAGAGCTAGATGATCCAGTTCCACCTTGTTTCATGCGATACTCATGGTCTGCCTGAATCCTAGCAAGTTCAATTTGTGTCTCTTGAATACGAGCCTGAGAGTCAGCCTGTGCCTGTGCCTCCTGAATACGAGCCTGAGACTCAGCCTGTGCCTGTGCCTCCTGAATACGAGCCTGAGACTCAGCCTCCTTAGCACGTGCCTGAAACTCAGCCTCCTTAGCACGTGCCTGAAACTCAGCCTCCTTAGCACGAGCCTCCTGCAGGGCTAGCTGTAACTTAGCTATTTCAATCTGCGTTTGCTCATCTGGAGGAGTTACATTAAACAAGCTTTTATTAATCATGCCAACAATTTGATCTTTAGAATGATGAGAGTGAACAGCAATTCCCAGTTGTTGAGCAACAAGCTTAAGTTCATTCTTTGTTCTGTTTTCTACATCACACACTGGTTGCACATTTGACAAAAAATCTTTGGGTTCTTCAAGAGTAGCAATAGTAGACATCATGAATAAATCACAGTCACAAAATATCAAGCAATATCCTTATGATAATATCCTGAATATCCTGATAAGAGGTCGCCAAATTTATGTTACGGAACAGAGAGAGATAATGAACACTTCAAGTGAGAATGCTAAAATCACTACTGTCCCGCAAAGTTCCAGGTTCAAAACAAAAGAGTTAGGTAAAATTACAAGTTAAGTTTAATGCTTAAACTAACAACTAAACATTCAGGACTCATAAGGATAATGTAATGGCAAAAAACAGGTTAAATATATGGTTAACTGCAATAGCCTCTTATTAACACGAAATTAGCAAGAGTAAATTTATCTAAGTCAGCCCTGATAAAATGAGAAAACCGGATAATGCTCAGTTAATGCAAGATATATTATTACAGATACAAAATATTACTAACACTGGCTGACATTAAAAACTTTACATGAATCACAAAAACCTTACCAGGCCCGCGAACCAACGCCCCAGGCTATACAGTACAAGAAAAATGGTAATAACACTTATACTCAAATTATACTGCAGCTAGATGGCTGGAGACTTCCTGAGCACTCACAAAAATAATAATACACTATACAGGGGAGGACAGAGATGTGAACAAAATGAGGAGTAGAGGCAACGTACTTACTCTCAGCTTTCCCTTTTTCTCTAGAATATCTCTTGTGAGTGAGAACATATTCATCAGCTAAAACTGCAGCATCAGACAAATTATCTATTCTTTTCTCATCAAGATATAGGCTTACATCTTTATAAATACACCTCTTGAAGTCCTCCAGCAAAATCATCTGCTTAAATTTACCAAAATCAGAATCCACATTCTTAGAATTTAACCACTGCTCTAACAGATCTTCTTTGATTTTTGCATACTCAACATGGGATTGCTTATCTTGCTTATAAGTTGTCCTAAATTTTACTCTATAGGCTTCAGGAACAAGCTCATAGGCCTTAAGAATCAAGCTCTCAACGACATCATAATTATCAGATTGATCCTGAGGCAAAGATGCATAAGTTACTTGAGCTTTACCGGTGAGAACAGTTTGAAGGAGTACTGGCCAATACCTTTTTGGCCAATTAAAACCTGTAGCTACCCTCTCAAACAACTGAAAATACTTTGTTAAATCAGATTCATTAAAAGGAGGGACAAGTTTAACATTTTTAGCCACATCAAAATCATCAGAGCTAGATGATCCAGTTCCACCTTGTTTCATGCGATACTCATGGTCTGCCTGAATCCTAGCAAGTTCAATTTGTGTCTCTTGAATACGAGCCTGAGAGTCAGCCTGTGCCTGTGCCTCCTGAATACGAGCCTGAGACTCAGCCTGTGCCTGTGCCTCCTGAATACGAGCCTGAGACTCAGCCTCCTTAGCACGTGCCTGAAACTCAGCCTCCTTAGCACGTGCCTGAAACTCAGCCTCCTTAGCACGAGCCTCCTGCAGGGCTAGCTGTAACTTAGCTATTTCAATCTGCGTTTGCTCATCTGGAGGAGTTACATTAAACAAGCTTTTATTAATCATGCCAACAATTTGATCTTTAGAATGATGAGAGTGAACAGCAATTCCCAGTTGTTGAGCAACAAGCTTAAGTTCATTCTTTGTTCTGTTTTCTACATCACACACTGGTTGCACATTTGACAAAAAATCTTTGGGTTCTTCAAGAGTAGCAATAGTAGACATCATGAATAAATCACAGTCACAAAATATCAAGCAATATCCTTATGATAATATCCTGAATATCCTGATAAGAGGTCGCCAAATTTATGTTACGGAACAGAGAGAGATAATGAACACTTCAAGTGAGAATGCTAAAATCACTACTGTCCCGCAAAGTTCCAGGTTCAAAACAAAAGAGTTAGGTAAAATTACAAGTTAAGTTTAATGCTTAAACTAACAACTAAACATTCAGGACTCATAAGGATAATGTAATGGCAAAAAACAGGTTAAATATATGGTTAACTGCAATAGCCTCTTATTAACACGAAATTAGCAAGAGTAAATTTATCTAAGTCAGCCCTGATAAAATGAGAAAACCGGATAATGCTCAGTTAATGCAAGATATATTATTACAGATACAAAATATTACTAACACTGGCTGACATTAAAAACTTTACATAAATCACAAAAACCTTACCAGGCCCGCGAACCAACGCCCCAGGCTATACAGTACAAGAAAAATGGTAATAACACTTATACTCAAATTATACTGCAGCTAGATGGCTGGAGACTTCCTGAGCACTCACAAAAATAATAATACACTATACAGGGGAGGACAGAGATGTGAACAAAATGAGGAGTAGAGGCAACGTACTTACTCTCAGCTTTCCCTTTTTCTCTAGAATATCTCTTGTGAGTGAGAACATATTCATCAGCTAAAACTGCAGCATCAGACAAATTATCTATTCTTTTCTCATCAAGATATAGGCTTACATCTTTATAAATACACCTCTTGAAGTCCTCCAGCAAAATCATCTGCTTAAATTTACCAAAATCAGAATCCACATTCTTAGAATTTAACCACTGCTCTAACAGATCTTCTTTGATTTTTGCATACTCAACATGGGATTGCTTATCTTGCTTATAAGTTGTCCTAAATTTTACTCTATAGGCTTCAGGAACAAGCTCATAGGCCTTAAGAATCAAGCTCTCAACGACATCATAATTATCAGATTGATCCTGAGGCAAAGATGCATAAGTTACTTGAGCTTTACCGGTGAGAACAGTTTGAAGGAGTACTGGCCAATACCTTTTTGGCCAATTAAAACCTGTAGCTACCCTCTCAAACAACTGAAAATACTTTGTTAAATCAGATTCATTAAAAGGAGGGACAAGTTTAACATTTTTAGCCACATCAAAATCATCAGAGCTAGATGATCCAGTTCCACCTTGTTTCATGCGATACTCATGGTCTGCCTGAATCCTAGCAAGTTCAATTTGTGTCTCTTGAATACGAGCCTGAGACTCAGCCTGTGCATGTGCCTCCTGAATACGAGCCTGAGACTCAGCCTGTGCCTGTGCCTCCTGAATACGAGCCTGAGACTCAGCCTCCTTAGCACGTGCCTGAAACTCAGCCTCCTTAGCACGTGCCTGAAACTCAGCCTCCTTAGCACGAGCCTCCTGCAGGGCTAGCTGTAACTTAGCTATTTCAATCTGCGTTTGCTCATCTGGAGGAGTTACATTAAACAAGCTTTTATTAATCATGCCAACAATTTGATCTTTAGAATGATGAGAGTGAACAGCAATTCCCAGTTGTTGAGCAACAAGCTTAAGTTCATTCTTTGTTCTGTTTTCTACATCACACACTGGTTGCACATTTGACAAAAAATCTTTGGGTTCTTCAAGAGTAGCAATAGTAGACATCATGAATAAATCACAGTCACAAAATATCAAGCAATATCCTTATGATAATATCCTGAATATCCTGATAAGAGGTCGCCAAATTTATGTTACGGAACAGAGAGAGATAATGAACACTTCAAGTGAGAATGCTAAAATCACTACTGTCCCGCAAAGTTCCAGGTTCAAAACAAAAGAGTTAGGTAAAATTACAAGTTAAGTTTAATGCTTAAACTAACAACTAAACATTCAGGACTCATAAGGATAATGTAATGGCAAAAAACAGGTTAAATATATGGTTAACTGCAATAGCCTCTTATTAACACGAAATTAGCAAGAGTAAATTTATCTAAGTCAGCCCTGATAAAATGAGAAAACCGGATAATGCTCAGTTAATGCAAGATATATTATTACAGATACAAAATATTACTAACACTGGCTGACATTAAAAACTTTACATGAATCACAAAAACCTTACCAGGCCCGCGAACCAACGCCCCAGGCTATACAGTACAAGAAAAATGGTAATAACACTTATACTCAAATTATACTGCAGCTAGATGGCTGGAGACTTCCTGAGCACTCACAAAAATAATAATACACTATACAGGGGAGGACAGAGATGTGAACAAAATGAGGAGTAGAGGCAACGTACTTACTCTCAGCTTTCCCTTTTTCTCTAGAATATCTCTTGTGAGTGAGAACATATTCATCAGCTAAAACTGCAGCATCAGACAAATTATCTATTCTTTTCTCATCAAGATATAGGCTTACATCTTTATAAATACACCTCTTGAAGTCCTCCAGCAAAATCATCTGCTTAAATTTACCAAAATCAGAATCCACATTCTTAGAATTTAACCACTGCTCTAACAGATCTTCTTTGATTTTTGCATACTCAACATGGGATTGCTTATCTTGCTTATAAGTTGTCCTAAATTTTACTCTATAGGCTTCAGGAACAAGCTCATAGGCCTTAAGAATCAAGCTCTCAACGACATCATAATTATCAGATTGATCCTGAGGCAAAGATGCATAAGTTACTTGAGCTTTACCGGTGAGAACAGTTTGAAGGAGTACTGGCCAATACCTTTTTGGCCAATTAAAACCTGTAGCTACCCTCTCAAACAACTGAAAATACTTTGTTAAATCAGATTCATTAAAAGGAGGGACAAGTTTAACATTTTTAGCCACATCAAAATCATCAGAGCTAGATGATCCAGTTCCACCTTGTTTCATGCGATACTCATGGTCTGCCTGAATCCTAGCAAGTTCAATTTGTGTCTCTTGAATACGAGCCTGAGAGTCAGCCTGTGCCTGTGCCTCCTGAATACGAGCCTGAGACTCAGCCTGTGCCTGTGCCTCCTGAATACGAGCCTGAGACTCAGCCTCCTTAGCACGTGCCTGAAACTCAGCCTCCTTAGCACGTGCCTGAAACTCAGCCTCCTTAGCACGAGCCTCCTGCAGGGCTAGCTGTAACTTAGCTATTTCAATCTGCGTTTGCTCATCTGGAGGAGTTACATTAAACAAGCTTTTATTAATCATGCCAACAATTTGATCTTTAGAATGATGAGAGTGAACAGCAATTCCCAGTTGTTGAGCAACAAGCTTAAGTTCATTCTTTGTTCTGTTTTCTACATCACACACTGGTTGCACATTTGACAAAAAATCTTTGGGTTCTTCAAGAGTAGCAATAGTAGACATCATGAATAAATCACAGTCACAAAATATCAAGCAATATCCTTATGATAATATCCTGAATATCCTGATAAGAGGTCGCCAAATTTATGTTACGGAACAGAGAGAGATAATGAACACTTCAAGTGAGAATGCTAAAATCACTACTGTCCCGCAAAGTTCCAGGTTCAAAACAAAAGAGTTAGGTAAAATTACAAGTTAAGTTTAATGCTTAAACTAACAACTAAACATTCAGGACTCATAAGGATAATGTAATGGCAAAAAACAGGTTAAATATATGGTTAACTGCAATAGCCTCTTATTAACACGAAATTAGCAAGAGTAAATTTATCTAAGTCAGCCCTGATAAAATGAGAAAACCGGATAATGCTCAGTTAATGCAAGATATATTATTACAGATACAAAATATTACTAACACTGGCTGACATTAAAAACTTTACATAAATCACAAAAACCTTACCAGGCCCGCGAACCAACGCCCCAGGCTATACAGTACAAGAAAAATGGTAATAACACTTATACTCAAATTATACTGCAGCTAGATGGCTGGAGACTTCCTGAGCACTCACAAAAATAATAATACACTATACAGGGGAGGACAGAGATGTGAACAAAATGAGGAGTAGAGGCAACGTACTTACTCTCAGCTTTCCCTTTTTCTCTAGAATATCTCTTGTGAGTGAGAACATATTCATCAGCTAAAACTGCAGCATCAGACAAATTATCTATTCTTTTCTCATCAAGATATAGGCTTACATCTTTATAAATACACCTCTTGAAGTCCTCCAGCAAAATCATCTGCTTAAATTTACCAAAATCAGAATCCACATTCTTAGAATTTAACCACTGCTCTAACAGATCTTCTTTGATTTTTGCATACTCAACATGGGATTGCTTATCTTGCTTATAAGTTGTCCTAAATTTTACTCTATAGGCTTCAGGAACAAGCTCATAGGCCTTAAGAATCAAGCTCTCAACGACATCATAATTATCAGATTGATCCTGAGGCAAAGATGCATAAGTTACTTGAGCTTTACCGGTGAGAACAGTTTGAAGGAGTACTGGCCAATACCTTTTTGGCCAATTAAAACCTGTAGCTACCCTCTCAAACAACTGAAAATACTTTGTTAAATCAGATTCATTAAAAGGAGGGACAAGTTTAAAATTTTTAGCCACATCAAAATCATCAGAGCTAGATGATCCAGTTCCACCTTGTTTCATGCGATACTCATGGTCTGCCTGAATCCTAGCAAGTTCAATTTGTGTCTCTTGAATACGAGCCTGAGACTCAGCCTGTGCATGTGCCTCCTGAATACGAGCCTGAGACTCAGCCTCCTTAGCACGTGCCTGAAACTCAGCCTCCTTAGCACGAGCCTCCTGCAGGGCTAGCTGTAACTTAGCTATTTCAATCTGCGTTTGCTCATCTGGAGGAGTTACATTAAACAAGCTTTTATTAATCATGCCAACAATTTGATCTTTAGAATGATGAGAGTGAACAGCAATTCCCAATTGTTGAGCAACAAGCTTAAGTTCATTCTTTGTTCTGTTTTCTACATCACACACTGGTTGCACATTTGACAAAAAATCTTTGGGTTCTTCAAGAGTAGCAATAGTAGACATCATGAATAAATCACAGTCACAAAATATCAAGCAATATCCTTATGATAATATCCTGAATATCCTGATAAGAGGTCGCCAAATTTATGTTACGGAACAGAGAGAGATAATGAACACTTCGAGAGAGAATACTAAAATCGCTACTGTCCCACAAAGTTCCAGGTTCAAAACAAAAGAGTTAGGTAAAATTACAAGTTAAAGTTTAATCCTCAAACTAACAACTAAACATTCAGGGCTCATAAGGATAATGTAATGGCAAAAAACAGGTTAAATATATGGTTAACTGCAACAGCCTCTATTAACACGAATTTAGCAAGAGTAAATTTATCTAAGTCAGCCCTGATAAAATGAGAAAACCGGATAATGCTAAGTTAATGCAAGATATATCATTACAGATACAAAATATTACTAACATTGGCTGACATTAAAAACTTTACATGAATCACAAAAACCTTACCAGGCCCACGAACCAACGCCCCAGGCTATACAGTACAAGAAAAATGGTAATAACACTTATACTCAAATTATACTGCAGCTAGATGGCTGGAGACTTCCTGAGCACTCACAAAAATAATAATACACTATACAGGGGAGGACAGAGATGTGAACAAAATGAGGAGTAGATCTAAGTGGCAATAATGGAGAGACTGAGCTCATTATATAGGGGCTGGCAGAGCTTGATTCAACTTGCAAGAACGACGCGGAAATGAAGGCACAGGGGAGGAAGAGTTGACAGTCCTGCTCTGAACAACAGAAAGAACGACTTACTCTACTATAAGGGGGAGAAAGGGGGAGTGAGGAAGAACATGCAAGCCTGGTCACTATGGAAGCCACGAGGCGAATCGTGATCAAACATGCAGCATACTGTTCGTTAGAATTATACAAAGGATGATGAAATCATAGGCTATGTAACAATATATATATATATATATATATATATATATATATATATATATATATATATATATATATATATATTTATATATAGATAGATATATAGATACTATTGTCAGACGTCTTAGTTCTGTGTGGGGTGACCACAAACTGCCTCCACGTCACCCTTTGGCTGTTCTCCTATCACCCAGATGAACAAAATCGACTGCCTTTAGCTGAAATAAAATACTGAAATGCGATTCCCAAAGTATTTATGACTGATATCCTGTCGTAATTTGGATATGTTTTTAACAAGAAGACCTAGGCAGGAAAACTTTTTTTTTTTTTTTTTCCACCCCTTTGCCTTATCTTCCTGCAGAAAACGATAATAACCTACGGTAATTTTCGTCCCGTAAGCCATACGTGCTCCCTACTTGTCAGAATGTGGGTTGGTGGAGGATTAGTGCTTCTCGCTGTAAAACAAATAACTCAGAGTTAAATGGCCACCCCTTACGGGATTATGGCGTCTGGCAATAGATATATAGATAGATAGACTAAGATTCATCTATGAAGTTGAAACAGGAGACAAGAGATTTGACAGCCTCCTTGTCCTTCCTGCAGATCAGAACCTGAGTTACACATGGAGTGTATCGTAAGTGCTTTTGTGTATCCCGGTCCTGAATTGCACCGCTTATAAGAGGGTTTAAAAGAACGTATGGACCATTATTAATAGACTTAGTATGAAAAGTAGCACCCATCAATCTTTCCGTACTCCCGAAGCTGATATAATTATTCTCTGAATCATGGTCATCTAACTTCACGAATTATATGACAATAATGCCGCAACTCTACGCCTTGGTCTTGCCAAATAGTTATTATCGTATTAGAAGTGTAATATAGTAGTATATGGCATTCTCAGCTTCTTTCCCTTAAGCCGCTGTTATTCTTTTCCTCTTAGTCTTTGGCTTCTTTAACTAGATCACAACTAGATAATACGTCTCTCTTTTAGGGACATAACACACAGAAAGGACCGTAAGATGAATGTGGTCTTTGTAAATGTGTAACTGATTCTCTCTCTCTCTCTCTCTCTCTCGCTCACGACTGAAACGTACTGGGGCACGGGCGTCATTTATATGCAAATAACCAAAGAATGAAGAGGCTAGTGAGAGGAGAGGATCATTCAGAGAGAGAGAGAGAGAGAGAGAGAGAGAGAGAGAGAGAGAATATCTTACACGAATATCTGAAAAGGGGACTCGTACCCTGAATAAAATGTTACTGAATTATTCTTAGTTGCTCTTGTCCGATGACTTCTTGTGTTTATTATACTCTTGCTACCACCAGTGTTTTATTTTAATTGTTCACTTATTATTATTATTATTATTATTATTGTTGTTATTTTTATTATTATTATTGTTACCCCTGGGGGTAGGGGGGTTTTCAAGAATACTCCCCCAGTATCCCTGCTTGTCGTAAAAGGCGACTAAAAGGGTTGGCGGAGGGTTAGTGCCCCTCCCCGGAAAACAACTAACTAAAAAAACAAACAAGAAGCCTCGGACAAGGACTGACCAAACGTTGACGACCCAGGACCGGACAAAGGACTTGGTAATGTGTACATGGAATGTAAGAGGAGCGAATGATGAGGTGAAAGAGAGAGAGATTGTCCAGGTGCTTGAGGATGCGAAAGTGGATGTATGTGGAATAACTGAAACAAAATGGAGAGGAGAAAGTGTGAGAGAATGGGAGTATGGATGGGGTATATGTGCAGGAGTCGATGAGAATGAGAGGGCAAAGGAAGGAGTGTGTATAGTTGTGAGTAAAAGATGGAAGAAGAGCATAAGACAGTATGGATCAGTTGGGTCAAGGATTGTGTGGGTAAAGTTGAAAGTTGGAATACAAATGTGGGCGATTGTGTGTGTGTATGCGCCAACGCAAGATCGTGCTAGAAGAGTGAGAGAAGAGTTCTGGACAAATGTGGAAGTGTGCATGGAAAAGTTTGGAAGGAATGAGAGAGTGTTTTTGATCGGTGATATGAATGGTAAAGTTGGTAATGTGAAGGTGGATGGAATAGTTGGTGAGTGGGGTGTGCCTGCTGAGATAGATGAGAATGGGAGTGCGTTAGTGGACATCTGTGCTGGGAGGGGTTGGTAATAGCCAATACCCTCTTCAGGCATAAAATGATCCACAGGTATACATGGCGAGTGATGAGAAGGGTGGGTGGTGAACTGAATGAAAGGAAGGCAATGATTGATTATGTGTGTGGATGAAAGGATGCGAAGATGTATATTGGATGCAAGAGTTTATAGAGGTTGGGGGAGTGGCCTTTCTGACCACTACTTGGTGGTGGCCAGAATTAGGATGCAAGTAAGATGGAGGAATAGAAGAAGGGAAAGACGAGAGGAAGGAGTAGTTGCAAGGAGAGTGGAAAGGTTACAAGAGGATGAGAAAAAGGTAGAGTATAAGAGAGAAGTGGAGGAACGATTGGGCAAATATGAATTGGAGCAGATGGGAGACGTGGAAGGTGTGTGTAAGATATTTACAGAAGAAATATGTGCAGCATGTGATGTGGTGTGTGGAAGGAAGAGAAGACGGAGGGGGTGCAAGGAACAGCGTGGTGGACTGAAGAGGTGAAACAGGCTGTGGCACAAAAGAAGAAAGCATACAATGAATGGATGAGAAATAGGGGCGTGGAAGAAGTTGAGAGGCAGAAGAGAGAGTTATATGTGGAAAGGAAGAGAGAGGTGAAAAGATTAGTAAGAGAGAGTAAGAAGAGAGTGGATCAGGAATTTGGAAGGAATTTGAGTGTAAAGTGGAGGGACTGTAAGAAAATGTTCTGGAGAGAAGTGAAAAGAGTAAGACAGGGTGGAAGTGAAGTTAGCAGGGGAGTGAAAGATAAACATGGTAGATTACTAGTGGAGAAGGGAGAAAAAGTGAGCAGATGGAGAGAACACTTTAAGGAATTGTTGAACGTAGAGGATGGAAGTGATGCGAGTATAAGTGGCTGGGGAATGGCTGGGAGAAGGAGGGAGGTGAGAAGACAGGTAGAAATCAGTAGGATAGAGGTTGTGGAAGCAATGAAGAAAGTTAAATCGGGGAAAGCCCCAGGAATTGATGGAGTGTGTGGTGAGATGCTGAAGCATGGGGGAGAGATAGTAGTAGAATGGATGTGGAAGATGTGCAGATTGGCCTGGGAGGAAGGTAGAGTCCCGGAGGATTGGAAGTCAGGTATAATTATTCCCTTGTACAAAGGAAAAGGGGAAAAAGAAGTGTGTGGTAATCATAGGGGCATTTGTCTTCTTAGTATAATAGGAAAAGTGTATGGTAGGATACTTATAGACAGAGTTAGAGAAAGAACAGAGAAATTAGTTGGAGAAGAACAGGGAGGCTTTAGGAAGGGAAGAGGTTGTGTAGATCAGATATTCATTCTTAGATCTTTAGTGGAAAAGTTTCTAGAGAAGGGAAAGAAGTTGTATGCGGCTTTCATGGATTTGGAGAAAGCATATGACAGGGTGGATAGACAAGGATTGTGGAAAGTGTTAAGAATATATGGAGTAGATGGGAAGTTGTTGAATGCTGTGAAGAGTATGTATGATGGTGCTAAGGCTGCAGTGCGTGTGGATGGTGAACTAAGTGAATTTTTCTCTTTGAAAGTTGGTTTGAAACAGGGATGTGTCATGTCTCCATGGTTGTTCAATCTGTACATGGATGGGGTAATAAAAGAGGTACAAGGTAGGGTAGTGGATGTTGGAGTGGCCCTGGTGAGAGAGGATAGTGTTTGGAAACTCCCTGTACTGTTGTTTGCAGATGATACTGTGTTGTTGAGTGAAGATGAAGGGGAGCTGCAAGGCTTGGTGGATGAGTTTGAGAGAGTGTGTAAGAAACGGAACCTAAAGGTGAATGTAGGGAAGAGTAAAGTGATGGTCTTTGAGAGAGGTGAAGTCAGTGAATGTATAGCGAGGTTGGATGGTGAGGAATTGGAAAATGTGAGTACGTTTAAGTATTTGGGTAGTGTGATGAGTAAGGATGGAGGTTTGGAGGGTGAAGTGCTTGAAAGGGTACAGCAGGGAAGAAAGGTTGCTGGTTCCTTGAAAGCAGTGATAAGAAACAGGGAAGTGAGCATGGAAGTAAAAGTTACTACATGACAGTATTGTGATACCAACTCTAACGTACGGAAGTGAAGCTTGGACGTTGTTGGAAGGACACAAGTCAAGAGTGAGAGCAGTGGAAATGAGTTATTTAAGAGGAGCTTGTGGAGTCACGTGGAGAGACAGGCTGACGAATGAGGATATAAAGGAGCGTTGTGGTGTTGATGTGGATGTGATAGGAAGCGTTGTGAGGAACACACTGAGGTGGTTTGGCCATGTGGAGAGGATGGAGGGTGAAAGACTGACGAAGAGAGTGTATGTGAGCGAGGTGGAGGGTGGAAGAGGGAGGGGGAGACCGAGGATGAGATGGAGGGATGGGGTGGAGAGGTATATGAGAGAGGGGGGTGTGAGTTTGGAGCAGGGTAGTGAAATGGCGGGGGACAGGGCGACTTGGAGGCGATTTGTTTGTGGCCACCCCAAACGGGATTGAGGCGTCTGGCAATAGATAGATAGATAGATAGATTATTATTATTAGTAGTAGTAGTAGTAGTAGTATTGTTATTTTTATTATTTTTATTGGTATTATTATTATTATTATTATTATTATTATTATGATTATTATTATCATCACCATCATCATCATCATCATCATCATCATCATCATCAACATTATTCTTAGCATTCTTCTTCTTCTTCTTAATATTATTATTATTTACAGAGAGACTTGTTACTGTGAAGGGTATACGTACTGTCTCCGGTTTGCGCTTCGGTGTAATGAGAGCTTCTCTCTCTCTCTCTCTCTCTCTCTCTCTCTCTCTCTCAAGTATTTTTTTTTTCTCTTTCCCTTCTTTATGTTAGTCATCTTTCTGTCATGGACGCACTTGTTGCTTTTATTCAGGCTCAGTCCAGAGTATTTAATTCACGTAAAGAGACTGAGCTTTTGTTAGGTTGATCGAGCCAGCTTTCAGTCCTTCCACCACCAGAATTAACCTCATCAGAAGAAAATAGTCTCGTGGCGGCATTATTTAAAACTTTTCTCTTGAGGTATATCTCTTAGCAAAATACACTGGTCTAGCGTTAACAGAATTAAAGTACGTATTGTCCAGCCCTGACTAAAATTTCTGCCAGCTTTGTGTCCTGATTTCCATGTTTTCCCATTTCTCTACACAAAGGGCAAAGAATATCCTTCCTTCTCTTGCATTTTGGTGTGCGCTGCATATGGCTGTCACATGAAAACAGTTCAGGTAAAATATTCCATTGCCACAGCCGGCAGAAAAGTGTCGACGAAATTTCGAAAGTTTGCTCATCGGCGTACCTTGATCTTACTTCTCGGCCAGAAAAAAAAAAAAAAAAAAAAATCTGTGCCGTGTCCAGTCTTTGTTATAATATGTTTCACTGAGCGGAATGTTAACTGCAATATAGTCCGAAGTTTGGATTTCGAGATCAAAAGCTTAAAGTATTCGAAAAATGATAGTGAGTCGGAATTCTCGCCCCAAAACGTAATTGAAGATACTTTGCTATTTCGCTGAGGTTGGGTTCTTGAGCCGAATAGAATCACCTGACATTTGCCGGAACAAATTACAGTGTTTGCGGTTGGCGGCACTACGGGATAGGATTTCTGAAACTGATAGGGAGTCCAAGTTCTTGACCGAAAAGAAAATTACGATGACGTAGGCATTGAGCCTGGAGATGTCTTTTTCATTTCGTCCCCGTCTTTTTTTTTTTTTCTGCTTGGTATTTTCTTTAATGGAAGGGTTAGCTACAGATTAAGTAAACCTCTCTGGAACGCGATGCCCTTCCTAGGTTTAATAAAATCGTCGGGAAATAGGAAAAATAAAGTTTCAGAGTTCGTCACTCGATTTCCTTACCCCTTCGATGATTAGGGTTTTACCGAGCCGGATAATAACGCCTGATGGTAGCCAGAGGTGGAATTCTCAAAGGTATTTACGATGGCTCCCCTGTCGAATCTCAAGTTAATTTTTGCGGGATGGTTAGCAACATTAGATTTTTTCCCTATCCTGCGTTCTTTCTTCAATAATAAAAAAAAACAAAATCTTGGTTACGGGAGGAAAATTGTTATAACTGTTCTTTTTTGCAAGGTGGTCAGGAATACGAAGTATTAGAGTTTTTTTCCCAGTCTTGCTTTCTGTCTTAAAAAAGAAATCTTCGTTACGAAAAGAAAAGTGTTCTAACTATTCCTTCTTGGGAAAGAAGGACAAAGAAAGAATACCCTAGAAACTTTCCATGTATCCAGTTCTTCCTGCAAAATCAAATCTCAGTTACGACAGGGACTCGATCGTAAATATGTCTGAAAATCCCACGCCAGGATAAAATACAGCTATCGGACCTTGCCGCTGAAGGACTGCGAAGAGTTAGCGTTTTGAAAGTGTCAGCCAATAATCACCTGGTATCACAGCCAAATAAAGTCATTTGGCGTTACCCGGGATAAAATTTTGAGGCAAGATTGTCAAATTATTCAGGAAATGGATTAGAGTCATTGTTTTCGACCAATACTCAACTGAAGGTAATTTTCCAACATTTTTTTTCTAGGGAGAAGGGAGAGATTGGTTTCTTTCGACTTGGATAAAAGTGATTGACATTAGGTGAAGTAAAGTTAAGTTCGTAGTGCCACATTTAGAGAGAGAGAGAGAGAGAGAGAGAGAGAGAGGTACTACATTCTACAAGCCAGTTACTCTATTTCGTTTCTCAGTATTTATCGCTTTCCCAAGTAATAAATAAATCTTCCTTTCTTTATGGCTGCTCCCTCCAGACAAGAAAAGACCTCTTACTGAAGCGGATAATGAAGGCAATATCTAACTACTCTAATCCCAAGACTTCCAAGCTGAGTATAGTAGACCAGAGTTAGCAAGGGAGACGCAAAATCAGGATCATTTGAGAAGGGTTCAGATGTAAATAAAATCGACTGGCGTTATGTGTTTATTTCTGATGGGATAAGTTTTTCCTGAAATCGATAAAATTTCCTCACGTCAGCCTGCCTCAATGCCAGAATGCTGAGGTATTCTGAAAATGACGGAGGATCCAGAAATTCCGGATTTAGAACAGGCGTTGTTGATGGGTTTTAGGAAGGGATAACGAGCGATTTGCATGTGTGGTGGGATGAGAGAGAGAGAGAGAGAGAGAGAGAGAGAGAGAGAGAGAGAATGGGGAAGCCAATATTGTTTTACCGTTACGTGGAATTCCACTAGAGAGGTAGTCATATACATGAAGAAACACACATATATACAGAGAGAGAGAGAGAGAACAAATTTACATACCAGCAATGAAATTACAGTAGGCAGCTCAGTTCGTCACTGCTGATTTTTGTTGTACGGATGGTGCTTTTCGTTGTTCTGACACACACACACACACACACACACACACACACACACACACACAAACTTCTCGTACATCTACACCATATAAAACTTTGATATTTACTTTTTTCTGAGTTTTTGATGAAGTTGGGTCGGTACCAGGGTAAGACTTTTCTTTTTCTTCTGAATGGACGAGAAAGAGAGAGAAAAGTCAATAAGAAACTGGAACTGTAATGAGAGAGAGAAAGAGAGAGAGAGAGAGAGAGAGAGAGAGAGAGAGAGAGAGAGAGGCAAGTAGTACCAAAAGACATATTCCGACCCATACCAGGGAAATATCGTGAATAAAGTTGCCATCTACACGGTGCTGTTATTGTATTCGGAGAAAAATATAGTAAAGATTTAATACGCACACCCCACTCACCTTCTCATCCGCAGTCAAGGTACTTAACCCTGGGGGAATATGCCCAAACTACAGTCGTTCTATTTTATCAAGGCAGTTTGGGTCGGGCTCTCTGGGACCTCACTCTGTTAGCTCTGTTGCCACATCGTCGCTACACACGTGCGCTCTCTCTCTCTCTCTCTGTCTCATATTATATATTAACTACTACTAATTGTATTTTCTTAATTTTTTCTCTTGTTTTCGACTTTTTTTCCACACCACCCCTGAGGTAAAAGTCTATAGGTGCGCTTTTTTTTTTTTGTTAAATAGCTTCCATGGCGGAAGACTGACCGAGTATGACCCACTCACGCAGGGCTGTCCCTCGTGTCACCACTAGACAACGTCTCAAAGGCAACGCTGACAAGTCTTATGAGATTTATACTATACTACAGCTTTTTTATTGAATTACATCTATACAGAGTGTTTAAAATTCATTTATAAGTAGTTACTAGCTTAAAATAGGAGAGTGAGAGAGAGAGAGAGAGAGAGAGAGAGAGAGAGAGAGAGAGAGAGGTGAACACAAATAATTACACGTGTGTCGGCGGCGATGTGACAACAGAGCTAACAGTGTGAGGTCCCAGAGCATCCCACCCAAACTGCCTTCATAAAATAGAACGACTATAGACTCAGAATGTTTGCTTCCATTATTATACCGCAGAGGAAACATTCGATCTGCCAGTAAGTAAAACAGAGCAAAAAAAATTCTAGTTAGGTATCAACTGCGATAAGAAGAAACTGTCGGCTGCCTCTTCTGGCAGTCGATACCATGCACTGCAAATCCTATACATCAGGAAATTGCCTTTTGTATTATGGTAAAAATATTTCAAGTAAAGCACCCATCCATGGTTCTTCGTCGAGTTTACTACTCAGAATTAGTATGTGCTGGATTTTAATAACTTCAGTTAGCTGTCCGTGCAAACTTCTAGTTCTCTAACAACAAGACGCCCTGTGCCTTCAGGCTTTCCTGGCCTCCCATGTGCCTGATGGATGATATCAGTTTAGTGGCCCGCTCCTGGACTCTCTCAAACCTTACAATATACTTCTTCAGGGTCACCAACCAGAACTGCACAGCATATTTCAGATGCGTCCTTTCAAGAGAACTGTACAGAGGCCAAAATTGCCCTTCTATGGGACCTGGAATCCTCTGTGCTTTCTTCCTTACTTCAGGTCAGTGTTTGTAACACTTAAGGTCACTGCTGATTAGTACACCTAAATCTTACTCCAAGTCAGTCACCTGTCAACATTGCGGAGGCAAATATCCTGCCCTCAAATTCACTTGGATGCGGATGCGAATGTTTGCTTACCGGTACCGGTATATATAAAGGTATATGCAAAGCTAAGCTGAAAATAACAACGGACAATTACTTATACAAACACATTAGCCCATCTACGGCTACATCCCCTAGGAGTCATCTCCCCACCCTGCTATTTTTCCCCATGGACCTATTTTCATTTCATTGATCCATTTTCTTACATGGACCTATTTTCCTTGACCCATCTTTCCCCCATAGATTCTGTAGCCATTAATATGTTATGACAATATGTAATAATTATAGACAGTAATATATTAGTATTGACCCGAGTAAAACTTACACAATGAGTACTGTATATCCGGTGTATAAGGAAAGTCGAACACGTATTCTAGCTCAAGAATGTCGTTGTATGACGTACTCTTTAGGCCAGACAATAGAGGTAGTTCATGAGCACGCAGTTTAACCAACTTGAGCCAGCTATCTGACGTCATGGAAAACTACCAATGGAGAGGTACCAGACAAAGACACACCTATGCACTGGTCAGTATATAACCCCAGGGAAAGCAACTGTAAGAGCTGAGAGCCCGGGAGTACGATCGAGGGCACAAGGCAGGAGATAGTTAGGTGGTTCGCCATCAGGCAACTCTATGTTACTCTGTCAAACACACCTCCATGTAACTGTGTAATAAAACCCAACAAGTGACCATAACTCACCTCACTCATGATGAAAGGATACACAGAGAGGGAAAGTAAGATAGTGCAAGAGAGAGTTACCTATTAACTCTACTCGACGACTCACCATTTTACTAGCAGCGGCCCAAACACTCGACTGGTAATAGAGGGGCAACCATTACTCAACAACACACTTACAATATCTCTGTCTAATTAAACCCCTCGGCTACGTTTATCAACATTTCATTTCCCCCATGGATCTATTTTCTCCCTAGATCTTTTCTTTCATGGACGTGTTTTCCCCATAGACCAATTTTTTACCATGAGCCTTCCTTCTCCCACGAACCCATTTCTTCAATGGACCTTTTGTTTTACCCTATAGATCTTTGTCTTTTTTCATATGGACCTATTTTCTCCCATGGTCTTCTCTTCTCATGGACCTATTACCCCCTTGGACCTAGTTTCCCATCAGACTTATTTCCCATTATGGACCTATTATTCTTCCATAGACCTATTTTTCCCTCGCATGATCTGTGTCCCTCATGGACCTATTATTCCCCTTGATCTGGTTCCACTCCATGAACCTATTCTCCATGGACCTTTTTTCCCTAATAAATCTATTTTTCTCACTACGGGACAAGCCTAATCCCCACATGGACATATTTCCTCACATGGACCTTTTTCAACCCATTGGATCTATGTTTCGACTTAGGCCCATTTCTCCCAAGGACGTATCCCCATTCACCTGTTTTCCCACTTGGACCAGCTTACCCTATGGACCTGTTCCCCCCTTCACCCATACACCTGCCCACTCACCCAGTGTAGTAAGACCATCCCCTGGCTCGTCCTTCGAGATGTTGCATTCCCATTCACCCACTCAGAAAATCTAACCACCCATCCACACAGTGTGTCCACCCACCCATCTACATAAAAAGTCCCACCCACTCATCCACACAAATAGTTCAACCACCCATCCACACAAATAGTCCAACCACCCATCCACACAAAAAGTCCACCTACTCACCCATTCCAAAAGCCCACCCTTCCACCCATAAGGCTTTCCACTCCACATTTAGTCATTCATCATTCAAGCCCCCGGAATCCTGGCTCCACTTCATAAGTACTCCTTTTTACAACAAGCTTCATAATTACCAATCCGACGAATGTTATGTTACAAAAAGGATTCCAAACCCTTGACATAAAATCTTTTCTGCTGCCTATAAATATCCCCTAAGCTGAATAAGGCTGTCTGGGAGCAGCAGGAAGAAAATATAAAATATGTCATTGGACTGAAGGTGTTCATAACGACTTCGTCAGTCACTGGGCCGTATTCTCGTCCGTTAAGGAAGTTCCCTAACACCTTTTCCAAAACAATTCTTTGTGCGTATTACACCTTACTGTCCTATTCTGCGCTGCATAAATCATTAACCTATCATGTCCAAAAATTAATCTCTAAGGAAGAGATGCTAGGCATCCTCCTTACCCGACGAGAATACGGACCCTTCTCACATCGTTTGTCCACCACCAATATTATTCCAAGTGTTGCAAGTGATCAGTCTTTGCAGTACAGCCCAGTGGTGCTCATGAGGGATGCCTTCATGAGGTGACGCGGATATAGGAGGACGGATCCGTTGCCCGGTTGTACAAACGTCTCTCAGCACCCTCAATTATCCCTAAAAGAAAGATGGCGGACTGCAGAGGAAGGAAAATTCAATCTGTAGTCCACCTGGTTCATAGTCAGATGATTCGTGGTCAGAGCAACAACAGGCAAGTGAGTTTGGTGGTGATGGTGGTGGTCGTGGTGGTGCTGGTATCTTCTTCCTTCCCTGCAGCCTCACTCGGGATTGTTACCAGCATTTTCCCTCCACACATTCTCACATTTTCTCCGTCTGTTGATAATGATGCTGGCGGGAGTGCGGGAGGCGTATCACAGAAATAATGTTGGCAGTAACCCATTCAGTACGATGACGGTTTCTTTTCTTCTTTCAAACGCTTTTCCTGTTTTCCTTTTGCAAAGTGTTTTTCCTGTTCTTCTGGCAATTATTTTTCGTCTTCTGGCAAATTTTTTTTTTCCTATTTTTTCCATAAAACGTTATTCTCTTCCTGCAAGCTTTTGTCCTATTTTCTTTTTGCAAACCTTTTATTTTATTCGGCAAACATTTTTCCTATTTTCATACGAAAATTTTTCATATTTTCTTTAAAAAGTTCTTCTTGCAAGAGCTTCTGCAATGTTTTCTGCCAAAAAAAATCTTCCAATTTCTTGTGGCAGATGTACTCTCAAATTTCTTCAGGCAAACGTTTTCCTATTTTCTTCTTGCTAACGTTTTTCCTATTTTCTTCTTGCCACCACAACTAGCTTTAGTTCCTTCAGTTAGAGGACGTATTCTTTGTTTCATTCGTGCTTCCTCCATGGCATTTTATCCAGTTTTGGAGATATTTTTGAAGGTTTCAGTATAGTTATTCCTTTAAAAAATTTTGCTGAGATGGATGAGTCGTCTGGAAATGGCTAGAAATTACAAAGATAATGTGTCAATTGAAGCAAGGATGCTCTTCGAGTACTCCAACGGAACTAGAAAGGGGTATGGTACATCGGAGGAATGCTGGGCCTTAGGGATCAGGCTGTTAAATCTATACCCAAAGTCCTGCTCATGAACCTCTGTTGGACCGAGGTTACTGTGTGCTGCATTTGGTTGGACGGATACTGAGGAAATCGCCCTCTGCCTATCGGCTCATAGTCGCGAAGCTCGTAGGTCCCGGCTGGGGGATTCTCTCCAATATTTACTTCTGAAAATGGCAAATTCTGTCCCATCTTTGGCTCACTGGGCCAGAAAAAGTAAAAAAAAATAATAAAGTTTTATTTAGCTTTTTCTCTGACATGGCGCCCTCTGAAACTGAGTAAAAAATCTTGCTGTAATAAACATGAGAAACAAAAATGGCCTCCTTAGGCAGAGTGCTTTAGGCTCCTTTTCTCGCTGGTTAAGGTATGACATAGAGGTAAATCAGTCAAAATGTAAAGTAAGCCATTATATACAGTACTTTGTTAATTCCAAAAATATATAAAAAAAAAGCAACCAGTCAGATATTTCTTAACGTGTTCTAATACAAAGATATATAGTCCCCTTTGGTGACACACACACTCACACACACACACAGACACACACACAGACACACACACACACACACACACACACACACACACACACACACACACACACACACACACACACACATACGGAGAGAGAGAGAGAGAGAGAGAGATCACCTAACAGGAACAGGGATCAAGAGATAGTGTAGTGTCCTAAACCACCATTTGGCCTGCTGCACTAGTCTCACTAATACCGTCATCCATCTACTCATCACCATACATCTCTCACCACACTCCCTGCACAAGGTCGCGCTCATATCCCCAGCCGCAGTACTTTCCTTGTAAATTGGAGACTCGCTAAATTAACGCTAATGAAAGACTAACAGAGCTCGATGATAGAGTCTGTGAGATAGTTGCAGGAGGTGTTGGTGTGGTGGGGAAGTAGGGTGAGGAGTGATGCAGTGGAGGAGAGTGGAGGGAGTGAAGGAGAATGGGTGGCATGTGAGAAGAATGAAGTTAAATGGGTGGAAGTGCGAGAGAAAGTGAGGGAGTGGAAACAGAGACTGGATGGGAGAAAGTAGAAAGGATAGAGTGGATAGGAGAATGTGAGAGAGAGGATGGATACATGAGAAAGGTGAGAGTGTGGATGGAGAGGGATGCATGATAAGGCAGCGGGGGGAGAGGATTGAAATGAAGGGTGAAGACAGTCCAAGGTGAGAAGTGAGGTACGGTGAAAAGAGAGAGAGAGAGAGAGAGAGAGAGAGAGAGAGAGAATTATGGTAGCCATGAAGGAGGCTGGTAGTTCATGGAGGTGGGAAAGGTCAATGGGGTAAGTGGCGAGAGAACGTTTAAAAGGTTATTATGAAGAGGTTTGTACTACGTGACCACAACACCAAAGAAGGGCTTAATTTTCACACATTCTCCTCCACACGCTTTAGATCTCAATTTTCTTTCTTTCCCTTTAACCCTTTTCCCTCTTCCATTCTTCCTCCCCCGACTTTCATCCCTTCTCCGTCCTTTTCCCTCGTCCATTCGTGTCTTCCCCTCCTTCCTCTTACCCTTTTTTCTTTCCCTCTTTCTTCCTCCACCTTTCTTCTCGCTTCGCCCCACTTTCCCCCCCACCCAAACTCACTTCCTTTTCCACATTCCTCGTTATCGCCCCTCTCCACTGTCCTTATCCCTCTCCCCAACCTTTCCCCATTGACCCTCTTCCTCCTTCCCTCCTGACCATTCCTTCCATCCATCTTCACTCCCCTTTTCTTTGCCCTCCCTCTCCCCTCCCCCATCTCTCCCTCCCACCCACACTCACTCTTACCTCTCCCCTTCCTTCCCACCCTGCCTTCCACCCACTCTCTCTGTCAACTTCCCATTTCTCTTCTCTTCACTCCAACCTTCTTTCCTCCCATCCTCCTCCTCTCTTTCCTTCACGCCCCATATTCTTCCACTTTTGGGGATCCTATGCGTGTTTTGTGAGTAAAGTTCGGAATGTACGTTATCAGTAAAGAATATGGCCAATGTAGTAAAAAAGTAGAGACAATGTAACTTAGGG
Source organism: Coenobita brevimanus (assembly GCF_032717465.1). NCBI lineage: Eukaryota > Metazoa > Arthropoda > Malacostraca > Decapoda > Coenobitidae > Coenobita > Coenobita brevimanus. The sequence continues at coordinate 6,288,251 of NC_137013.1, forward strand.
TATGCAATGCGAGGTACTGTGTGAGGAAAGATTAAGTAATTTAAAGAAAGACTGATAGACAGATAGATTGATGGATAGATAGATAGACAGATAGATTGATATTGAAGAGATGAGTGAAAAATACTGATATACATACATATATAATGAAAAGATGAATAAAAATTATAAACAGATAGCCAGATAGATAAACAGATAGAGATACTGAAAAGAATAGTGAAAAAAAGCCAAAAAATTCACATCATTTGTAGCGTGAAGGAGAGTAGAGAAATTACCCTTCCACAACAGTTTTAATTTTAATTCAGTTTTCTAATGGAAGAGTTAACTGGTTCTCACAGTATTTCAGGTACAGGTAAGCATCTGTCGACTTCAGTCTTGGCTTCCTCAGTCTGTCCCCCACTACTAATGACCCACAGGCTTTTAAGGACATTGTATCCAGGTATTTCAAAATGACCGGGTCTTTAATTTAGCTTTAATTTGTTCGGTTATCCTTGAAATGGATGCGTTGTGCAGGTTTCAGTCTTTTGGTGCTTTTTTCCTTTGTATCAGCAGATACACTGTAGTGTTAGAAAGCATCGTAATGCAAAGAGTGAGACATGCCCTATAATGTTGAGAAAATAATCTATCTATCTATTGCCAGACGCCTCAATCCCGTTTGGGGTGGCCACAAACAAATCGCCTCCAAGTCGCCCTGTCCCCCGCCATTTCACTCCCCTGCTCCCAACTCACACCCCCCTCTCTCATATACCTCTCCACCCCATCTCTCCATCTCATCCTCGGCCTCCCCCTCCCTCTTTCCCCCTCCACCTCACTCACATACACTCTCTTCGTCAGTCTTTCACCCTCCATCCTCTCCACATGGCCAAACCACCTCAGTGTGTTCCTCATAACGCTTCCTATCACATCCACATCAACACCACAACGCTCCTTTATATCCTCATTCGTCAGCCTGTGTCTCCATGTGACTCCATAGGCCCCTCTTAAATAACTCATTTCCACGGCTCTCACTCTTGACTTGTGTCCTTCCAACAACGTCCAAGCTTCACTTCCGTACGTTAGAGTTGGTATCACAATACTGTCATGTAGTAACTTTTTCACTTCCATGCTCACTTCCCTGTTTCTTATCACTGCTTTCAAAGAACCAGCAACCTTTCTTCCCTGCTGTACCCTTTCAAGCACTTCACCCTCCAAACCTCCGTCCTTACTCATCACACTACCCAAGTACTTAAACGTACTCACATTTTCCAATTCCTCACCATCCAACCTCGCTGTACATTCACTGACTTCACCTCTCTCAAAGACCATCACTTTACTCTTCCCTACATTCACCTTTAGATTCCGTTTCTTACACACTCTCTCAAACTCATCCACCATGCCTTGCAGCTCCCCTTCGTCTTCACTCAACAACACAGTATCATCTGCAAACAACAGTACAGGGAGTTTCCAAACACTATCCTCTCTCACCAGGGCCACTCCAACATCCACTACCCTACCTTGTACCTCTTTTATTACCCCATCCAGGTAAAGATTGAACAACCATGGAGACATAACACATCCCTGTTTCAACCCAACTTTCAAAGAGAAAAATTCACTTAGTTCACCATCCACACGCACTGCAGCTTTCGCACCATCGTACATACTCTTCACAGCATTCAACAACTTCCCATCTACTCCATATATTCTTAACACTTTCCACAATCCTAGTCTATCCACCCTGTCATATGCTTTCTCCAAATCCATGAAAGCCGCATACAACTTCTTTCCCTTCTCTAGAAACTTTTCCACTAAAGATCTGAGAATGAATATCTGATCTACACAACCTCTTCCCTTCCTAAAGCCTCCCTGTTCTTCTCCAACTAATTTCTCTGTTCTTTCTCTAACTCTGTCGATAAGTATCCTACCATACACTTTTCCTATTATACTAAGAAGACAAATGCCCCTATGATTACCACACACTTCTTTTTCCCCTTTTCCTTTGTACAAGGGAATAATTATACCTGACTTCCAATCCTCCGGGACTCTACCTTCCTCCCAGGCCAATCTGCACATCTTCCACATCCATTCTACTACTATCTCTCCCCCATGCTTCAGCATTTCACCACACACTCCATCAATTCCTGGGGCTTTCCCTGATTTAACTTTCTTCATTGCTTCCACAACTTCTATCCTACTGATTTCTTCCTGTCTTCTCACCTCCCTCCTTCTCCCAGCCATTCCCCAGCCACTTATACTCGCATTACTTCCATCCTCCACGTTCAACAATTCCTTAAAGTGTTCTCTCCATCTGCTCACTTTTTCTCCCTTCTCCACTAGTAATCTACCATTTTTATCTTTCACTCCCCTGCTAACTTCACTTCCACCCTGCAGAATACAATGTAAATAGTTCCCCATAAAGATCAAATCAATAAAGTGCTTATTAGAAGTTTTTTTTTAAAAAATTCAGTTGAATTAAAGAAGGAAAAATATAGTTATATGAGTCCATGAAGGCATATCTTTTGTGCTTTAAGTAAATTGTTACCCTCATTCACTGTGCTATTTATATTATGTTTTTGCGTCCAACAGGTGATTTTAGTCACGTTAGGATAATCTTTTCGCACTGGATGATAATATACAGTGTTCATTCATTTTTTCAATACTGGGATTCCTTCGAAAGTTTAATAAAGTTGTCTGAATGTTGCAATAATAAAGCTGAAAGTACACTCGGGGCCTGAGCATCCTGGGAAAAAGCTGTACCGATCGAGCCACGGCAGCTCCCAAATGCTAATGAAGTTAAGCTGAATCGTGTCTGCTTTGCTGCTGGTAATTGTATGAATATTTATGAACGTCATTTTTCAGGCGTTAATGCAGCGATGGGGTGATCAGCGCAGACTTACATTACTCCTCCGCAGGGTGAATATTAGCTGTGTTAGTGGAAGAAAAAATGTTTATATACTCTTTTCACATTAACTTGGCCTAATATTGTCTCAGTTTTAACAACAGGATAACACTAGAACACGATGCTAGTCACGAAGAAGTGCTATGCAAAAGGTGTAGAGCCATAACATTATCATATTGTGCCACTCAGTTACGCAAAAAAGCCTCCAAAAGATGAAATTTTGGGCCACATTTAGGTAAAAGAACTACAGAGTATCCTTCTTGTATTGTAGCCAAAGCCCGTATTATCGTTAGGTTTGGGAATTTAGCAGCACCCACTGATGATTACATTCTGAGTGACAATGGAGGCTTCGTAACACCTCTTCCTAAGATTTATTTAGCATTTTACACTTCCGTATCTTTTTGTATGTTACTGATGCAATTACATTGAATGCAGAACGATATAAATAGCAAACAAGAGAATGTCAAGATGAAATAAGCAAAATAAATCGCTGAGGAAAAAGTGCTAAGAAGCCTTCTGTACCACCTAGAGTGCAACTTTAGATTTTGTAGCGGTTCCTTGCTTATCAACTCTCACATCCCACTGAGACCTGAAAGGTGTCCGACAGGCGAATAAAATCGTACGGAGGAAGGTAAGATCTTACCACCACCACTACTACTATTACTATTACTACTGCTGTTAACTAACTAACTAAAATACAAACTGCCAGAGACAGTTACTGATCTCCACCTGTGAGAAAACTGTTTTTTGGAACAACTCCCAAACCGTTGCTGAAACTGCCACCAAAAAGTATACAGAACTGGTCCAGAACCTGACAGCTTCAAGGGTCAAGAAGTACCTCAGTTATGTTGTGTGTGTGTGTGTGTGTGTGTGTGTGTGTGTGTGTGTGTGTGTGTGTGTGTGTGTAAGAACAATTTAAATTCTTTGAAAAAAATGAGGTGTCCCAAATGTCGTAATGGCGCGCATGAATGACCTTCAAAATTTGTCCATACAAATATCTGAAAAATAGCTTTACCACTGGATTTCCTTCCAAGTTTATGTATCTATAGTAGTTTTGGAGTAAATTAGAGTTGAAAATTCATAGTTTTTGGACATTTTTGGACTTGTGACCTTGAAAAGTGGGTTCAGGTAATTAAAACTGGGTCATTGTAGTAGCGTCATGGTGCTGTACATCCTCAGTAAGTATGATGAAAATTGGAGACGAAAAGTGACGGAATAATAACAATAAAAACAATGACGGATCCAAAGATATCCACCTAGGGTAATTGGTGTAGTCAATAATAATAATAATAATAATAATAAAAATGATGGATACAAAGATCACCTATGGTAAAAGGTGGAGATCAATTATAGAACAAGGCCCGTATTCTCTTGGGTTGAGAAAGCTCCTTAACACCTTTTCTATAGTGATTTATCGTTGGATTTTTGGACATGGCTGGTTAATATCCTTTTGCACGTTATTTATGCAGAGTATGGCGATAATGGAAGGATTTAGGTAACACATAAGAGGGCAGTATGGTGTAATCAACGAAATAATTGCTTGGAAATAGGCATTAGGGAGCTTCCTTTGTCGACAGGAATACAGATCCAAGAGTTTAAAAGGGTCCATGCAGGCCTGATTGTTTTCCTATCCCTTAAGGAAATAGCATATCGATTAAAAAACAACAACAATAATAATAATAATAATAATAGAAACAACCGCTCTTCCGTTTTATTTCAGCAAGTGCCAGATGATGTAATTCTGCTGAGAAGGAGTCATAGGAGCCCGGGAGTGTTAGCAGTAAAAATAAATACAAAATAGTAGAAACAAAGTGGATGACAGTCCTAATAATTTACTTTTCGTACCTTGGGAAATTTATCCGTAGCTGACTACATTTCGCAGTGCAAAAATGGGCACTTTTGAAATAAAACCAAAATTACTTAATCTGTAAATCTGGGTGATATATATATATATATATATATATATATATATATATATATATATATATATATATATATATATATATATATATATATATATATATATATAGGGGATGGGTCTGTTATGATGTGGCAGGGGTAAACCAGCTCTGCTGTCGGGCCCTGCTGCGGATGTCACCGATTGCATTGCGGAGTTGACCCTTGTGCGGTGTGGTGCGGTGAGGATCTGTCCGTTCTACCCTTTGGGGCAAAGATGCGAATGAATGTGTTTGAATGGATGAGTAAATGGGGAGTGTGTCGTCCTGTCTCGGCTACCTCCCTTACCTTGGGGGAAGCAGCCTAGGTATATATATATATATATAGAGAGAGAGAGAGAGAGAGAGAGAGAGAGAGAGAGATCTATAATTCTGGAGTGAACATACTAGGCTGGGGGTTAGAAGACAGATCCAACCGACCATTAAAGGTTAGTACTGTATCACAGCTTACTACATCGGAGGGCAGTATGTTCCATTCATTTACTACGCAATTGAAGAAGAAATGTTATGCTTATACTTGAATCGTTTGTCGATTATTTTATGCCCATTGCCTCTGGTACCGTGTAATTTGAACGATGGAATACGAAGCATTTATGAATAGCCATATTATCGTGTCCTTTGAATATTTCTAATACTTCAATTAAATCTCCACACAACCTGCATTTAGTTAAGGTAAAGAGATTCAAGGTTTCTAAATGCTACTCATGTGATTTATTTCTTGGTCTATGTATAATTTTGGTCACCATTTGTCGCTGTCTCAAGTCATCTTTTGTGTAATAAGGCGACCAGAACTAGACACAGTACCGTAAGTGTGGGTATACTAAAGAATTATGCAAGATGAGGATGATATTTACATTCAAAGGCCCTACCAATTAATCCTATTAAGGGTTGACTTTCTTAACAGCCTCTGCACAGTCTGGTCTCGTTATACAAGTATTTATTATGGATAAATCGCTAGAATGATAATTCAGAACTTATACTCTTTTTTCGGAATAGCAAATAAAAATCGATAGCTATTCACTAGAATGATATTTTCAATGGCCACCTCCGAGAGTCTCGCATAGATGGAGTGACTCACACAAGCCAGGATGGCTGCCCAGCATTTACATTCTTCGTGATGCCTGCCTTTCACTCTGTTTTGTGCATGAAAGGCCAATGAAACACCATTGCAACCACCATACAACAGTGCAAATGCTTAACAAATAGTGCAGTGTGCGATATTAAAGTGAAGTGATACGTTTCTGTGTGAGAAATACTGAAATTTGTGACTTAGAAATAGTGTCAACTTTATATACCCAGCTTTCTCTAAATGGGCCCCCAGTCAGCTGATAGAGGCAAATTGGCCACCTAATGTTTATATTTGCTGTGGTCTTCTGCCTTTTGTTTCATTTTGTGCCACTTAACCACCATTGCTATCTCCACATAGCAGCACAAGTGCTTAACAAATAGTGCTGTGTGCGATACTAAGCAAAGTGATACCTTTTTTGTGTGAAACACTGAAACTTGTGACTTCGAGCTCGTGTCGGCCTCATAATACCCAGCATCCTCTTGACAGGCCTTCAGTCAGTTAAGTGAGGCAAGATAGCCACCCACTGTTTACATTTGCTGATCATCTGCCTTTCATTTCGTTTTGTACGTGAGAGGCCACAGAAACTCCCTTGCTATTGCCAAATAACAGTGCGGGTGCTTAACAAATAGTGGTGTGTGATATAAAGTAATACCTTTTTGTGTGTGTGAAGTACTGAGACTTGTGACTTGGAAATTTTGTCAACCCAATGTACCTAGCTTCCCCTTAATGGGCCTTCAGTCAGCTGATTGAGGTAAGACGGCCACTCAGTGTTTACATTTGCTGTGACTGTCTGTCTTTCATTTCATTTTGTGTATGAAAAGCCTCTGAAACACAATTGCTTTCACCAAATAACAGTACAAGTGCTTAAGAAATACCATAGAGTGCAGTATCCGATAAATTAAGTGAAGTGATACTGTACCTTACTGTGTGGAGTGATCATTCAGGCCCTTCAACTGTCCTCCAGCCTTGAGGAGGGGGGACCTTTGGTGTTGACTCATACCGGCAGGTGGGTGGCGGAGGTGTTTTTGGTCGTTTTAGGTTTCACGGTCAAGGTCACTTTCCCTAACCCCATTAAGCCCATGTTATATCCTTGCTATGCGAATTGCTGTGTGACAGGTCTTTACCACTTGATGCAACCCTGTTGCATAATGAGACCAGTCTGTGTACTGTTTGCATGGTTTAAGATCATTTGTTATTATAATTCCTAAGTCTTTTTCATGACTAACAGTATGTAGCTCTTTGAAAGCAGTGATAAGAAATAGGGAAGTGAGCATGGAAGTAAAAAAGTTGCTGCATGATAGTGCTGTGAACTTTTGATACCAACTTTAATGTATGGAAGTGAAGCTTGGACCTTGTTGGAAGTACACAGGCCAAGAGTGAGAGCAGTGGAGATGGGTTATTTGAGAGGGGCATGTGGAGTTACATGGAGAAACAGACTGACAAATGAGGAAGTGAAGGAGCGTTGTGGTGTGCATGTGAATATGATAGAATGCATAAGGAGAAATACACTGAGGTGGCTTGGCCATGTAGAGAGGATGGAGAGTGAGGGACTAACGAGGAGAGAGTATGCAAGTGAGGTGGAGGGAGGGAGAGGGAGGGGGGAGGCCAAGGATGAGGTGAAGGGATGGAGTGGAGAGGTATATGAGGGAGGGGGGGGGTGAGCTAGGGGTAGGGCAGTGAAATGGCCGGGGACAGGATGATATGGAGGCGATTTGTTTATGGCTGCTCCTTACGTGATTGGAACATCTGGTAATAGATAGATAGATAGCCATTATCTAGTTTAATTTTGTTCATATTGTAACTGGCTTTTTTCTCTCTATTTCCAATGCTTAGGAGTTTGCATTTACTAATATTAAAGTCCATCGGCCAGGTTTGGGTTAAATTAAACAATCGACTGAGTTCACTCTGACTGGCCTGCCTGTGTGAAGATTTGTCTGCTCTGTTTCCATCTTTAGTATCATCAGCATATTTGGATATTTTACAAAATAAACCCTCGTCTATATCATTTACGTATATCAAAAAATAATAGGACCCAAAACTGAGCCCTGTGGCAAATCACTAGTAATATCTTTCCAGTTTGATTCTTGACCATTTGTTATGACTTACTCTTTACATCCGGTAAATCACTTATCGATCCACCCAAGCACATTGCCTCTGAACCCAAGTGCATTTAGTTTCTGAAGTAGTTTTTTTATGAGGAAGTTTATCAAATGCTTTTTAAAAATCTAGAGGGACAATGTCAGTGGCTCTGTTCTTGACAGATATATACAGTATTGAATATATCATAGATGAATTCCATGGGAACTGTAAGACGAGAGATTATTCCAAAAACCGTGTTGTGAATGTTTGGTGAGATTATATATTTCTAACTGCTTAACAAACTTGTCGTTGTTAATAGTTTTCAAATACATACCACTGAAGTTAAGTTTATTGGTCGATAATTTTCTGGTTGTGATTTGTTGCCTTTTTAAGTAATGCAGTAACATTTGCTAGTTTCCAGTCATGAGACACCATAACATTTCTTAATGATTTATTGAATAGCTCAGCTGATGGCTCTGATATTTCATTCACTGCTTTTTTTCAGAATGAGCAGGAATAATTTACCTGGCCCGTGTTTTATTAACATTAAGTTTACCAGTGGCAAGTCATATGTCATTCTTGCTAACAGTAATGTCAATAATTATGTTACCCTTTTCTAGACAAGAGGAAAAGCCGTGGGAATGAAATCTGTATTTTCAGTTGTAAGTGCAGATGCAAAGAAAGTGTTGAGAATTTTATACACCTCTGTTTCATCATTGGTATGTCCTCCTTTATCTGTGACTAGTGAGCCAATTGTTAGTGATATTATCCTCTTGTTTCTGATGTAACTGGAAAATTCTTTAGGGTTGGATTTACTGATACAAGAAGTTTTTCTTACTTTATTTATTTTATTTTATTTTTTTATTATTATTATTATTATTTTTTTTTTGCATTTATGATAAAGAGCATCATAATTTTTAAAAATCACTTTGTGGAGTAGACTGTGGTACCAGTCGAACAGGGCAGTACTCTCGAGGTGGATGGCATGCTGGTGATAGGGAAAGCTGGAGCTCCCGTTTCACCAGCCCTCAGGACTTGATCCTGACCATCCCCCTTTGCTGAACATTTTCAGTGCTTTCATTTACACAGAGAGTAGGCCAGCATACTCTCTTAATACCTCTACCTTCAACTGTCTACACCACACTACATGTGCATAACATATCACACCTTCTATTCCACTCTCTTAGCAATGGCCGCTGCAATTTTACTTTCAAAAGAGGTGGTACCTCGGATTGCCTCCACCCGCAGGGTAGGGCTGGCAGCACGGGGTCTTCCCGGTCGCCATCAAGCGTCTGTGTCAGCAGCGACTAGTGCGATTTCAGGCCATGCTCTTCAGCGGAGAAGTGAAAATGCCGCCTTATTCTTCATCAACATCCGTGGGCTTAGTACCAACTTAAATTCAGTCCATTTTTTCCTACAGTCCATATCCCCTCTGGCACTATTCCTCACAGAACCACAAATCACACCGTCTACTGAAATATCCCCATATTGTTTTCCTGGTTACCATCTCACAAACTTCCGTAATAAGGGTGGCACCTGTCGTTATATCAAATCCCAATATGCAGTTGACACCATTTTAAACTTCACTTCATGCAGTTTTGATTACTCGTTGTATAAACTAAACTGTCAGAATATTACCAAATATATCTGTGTTGTTTATCGCTCCTCCAATGCATCTTCTGAACCCAGTGTATTTGATTCCATTTCCACACAGTTGAGTAACCTTAATCTGGCCCTTAACACCGAAATTACCATCTTGGGTGATTTTAACATACATAATGTTGAATGGTTATTGCACTCTGCCAGGACTGACGATGCTGGTCTAGAGTGCAAGCTGTTTGCAGAATCGTTTAACCCTTACACCACGGGGATGTTTTTGCGATCCTTGTGCATCCTGCGAGGATATTCGTGCTCTGACTGACTTTTTAAAAATATTTGCCAAAAATCAGTTATTAATCCTAGAGTATTATAATTAAATACGCTTATGACACATACAATCAGCTTTCTCCTGGGATGTTTGTTGAGCCTTCATCGACTACCATAGGACTTGCGGAAACTTCTGAAGTTGAGTAATGAAGTCTCCACTTTACACTTCCCGACACCCCATAATATGATTACCACAGCCTGATATTATCACTAGAAACGCTTCTATGATTTTCAAGTAGTTTGGAATCCATACACCAAAAAAAAACCCACTGTGAAAGCAATTAAAATTACTAGCACGTAAAAAGCCTCCCACTTGCTCGTTCCCCGCTGGTATTCTGTAATTTATTATTCATGAACACACTCACACTTTATATTCCTATTACCTTGTTACACTTATATATATATACAGTATTTATCCATAAGTTTCCTTCAGTAATAGTAGTTTATTTTCACTCCAGGCATTATCTTTCGCATTCAGTAAACTAGCATAGAGAGCAAAGCTTTCACTGTCATTACTCCAAGTATTTGTACTCAAATTCTTATATAGTAATTATTTACATTTCTATTTTATTTACACTATGTTATACACTGCCACATCCAGTAACTAAGGGCTCCTTTCCCTTGGAGCCAGGATGAACTTGGGACACTGAAGCACTCGTAGTTTATCACCATTTCCTCCACTGGCTCATCACACAATTAACCAGAAAGATTGTAGTCACTGTCCATCATTACCATGGATAAATTAGCTAGTTCACATGCCATAGCAGAGTCATTTAGTCCTTTACCCCTTCCCACACAAGGTTTAGTAGGGGCAGAGGTCACAGGGCCCTCTAGAAGTGGCAGAAATGGAGGGGCACGAGTGCTACATGCTTTCATCTCGAGAGACAACACTGAACTGAATGACGAGGTGGATATGGGGCCACCAAAGGTTGACAACGTCAGGGAGGTGACAGCTGCTAATTTATATGTTGTGAAATGATTGGCAGGAAATTAGGTAGTTCCGGGTGAATGTAAATATCACTTAGGCTTCTCCCTTCCTTTCCTATATATATATTTTGATTATGAGAACAGGTCATACAGCATATTTCAAGGGGAAATAAACAGGGAAAATTAGCAAACGAGTGCACGTGGGTGTTGCCAGGTGATAATTAGCCAATTCCAGGTGTATGGCACTATCAATTACCTTTTTTTTTTATATATATACATTATTTTGTATGAGAATAAGGCATAGGGCTCATTCCAATGGATGAAATGAGTGGAAAAATCCGGTCAAGATTTACCTAGTGTGGCGCAGCTGGGGCAGGCGGGAGGAGAGGGTAATGGAGGGGAGGTAGGAAGGGGAGTCAAGAACGAGGAGAAATGGCTAAATTGTCAACAATGGATGGGAGTACAGATGACAATAGCAGCACTGACTATTGTTAAACACTGGCAGTACTGACAGGTGATACAAGCAACCACTTCAAAGCCCAGGCGAATTCAAAATAACACAGAATCGCAAAAGTGACGCCCCCCGGTATGATCCATTGCACCCGAGCATCACGAAAGTGACGCCCCACGGTTAAGAGGTTAATCTCATGCAGCTGGTAAAGCAACCAACCAGAATACCAGATAATTCTGACCATAATGCCCATCTTTTGGATCTGTTCCTGACAAATAATCCAGATCAGTACAGGATAGAAGTACTGTCTCCACTTGGATCCTCTGACCACAATCTCATCAAAGTCTCATTAGTTAGCCCCCCCAAACCTCCCCATTCTGAACCTGTCAGGGTGAACCGATGGCACTTTGATAGGGCAAACTGGGATGAACTTAGAAATTATCTTGCTGACATTCCATGGCAATCTTTGTTCACTAGTGATGTCAATTCTACCCAGTCCCACATTTGCGATTTAATATTAGCTGGTATAGATTTATTCATACCTAGTCAACAATTCATTAAAATATCGAACTCTCCAAAATGGTTTGATAGCAACTGTGCCAGAGCATCAGCCCAAACGTCATCAGCATTGAAATCAAAAACATCTGAATCACCCTCTCAATTTAAAATTGCTAGAAACCATGCAAAAGCTGTAATAAATCTTGCTAAATCAAACTTTCTCCAACGCCAAGCATCAAAACTACTTAAAAACCCTAATGACAATAGAATATTCTGATCAACTCTCAATTCTTTCAATAATAACTTTAACAAGTCATCATCCATTCCCCCACTAAAATTTCCAGATGGCAACATTACAAATGACCCGTGTGGGAAAGCAGATATCTTTGCCAGTACATTTGCCAGAAATTCTACCTTAGAGGAAGCCAGCCAGAATGTCCCAGCACTAGAACTTGACTCTCCCGACATTGTTCCACTTAAAATACAGACAAGGTACGTGAAATCCATCCTAGACAATTTACCTACCAACAAAGCTCCAGGCCCAGATGGAATTCCACCAACTGTTTTGAAAAAGTGTTCCCCAGAACTTGCCTCTGTTCTTGCAAAATTATTCAGACTATGCATACATACTTCTTCATTCCCTAATTCATGGAAAGAAGCCAATATCCACCCAGTTCCAAAGAAAGGAAGTTCCTCTGACCCCTCTGATTACAGACCAATAGTTGTCACATCTTCTCTTGGTAAGGTTTTTGAAACTGTAATTAATAAGCACGTAGTTAAACATCTTGAATCCAACAACTTAGTGATAAACAATATGGTTTTCGCCAAGAAAGATCCACCATTGACATACTCAATCTCCTGACTCATACCATCCATCAATCAGTTGACCTACATGGTGAAACTCATGCAGTAGCCCTGGATATTTCTAAAGTTTTCGACAGAGTGTGGCACCGTTCCCTGTTGTCCAAACTCTCTTGCTATGGACTAAACTCTTTTGTTCCTTTGATTTCCTCATATCTCAGCAATAGAAAAATAAGAGTAAAAGTAGATGATGTATATTCCACTTTCCACTCAGTTAACGCTGGCGTGGTGCAGGGATCAGTTCTGGCACCAACCTTGTTCCTTGTTCATATTAATGATCTCTTATCTGTCACCCACAATCCCATCCATTCATATGCAGATGATTCAACACTTCATAGTTCATTCACACTCAGACAACCATTTACAAAGTCCGATATCTCTAACTCTCAATACAGTACAGCCATCTCTTTACATCAAGACTTATCCACGATCAGTGTATGGGGACAAAATAACCTTGTCTCATTTAATGCTAGTAAAACTAAATATATACAATTTACTAATAGACAGGTATTGCCAGAATCGTATATTACCTTCAGTGCTACAAATATTCCCATTCCCAAAAGTATTGAAATTCTCGGCATCTCGCTTAACAATACCCTCAGCTGGACCTCTCATGTTAGATCACTTGCTAAAACCGCCTCAAAGAAACTCGAATTATTGTACAGAGTCCATAACTTCTTCACTGACGAGCAGTTAGTTATAATTTATAAGAGTCATTTGCGCTCTCAGCTTGAATACTGCTCACCCTTGTGGAGTGGATGTGGAGAGGTTGCATTAACCCGTGCCGTCCCGGCGACGTGAATTAATGCGGCAACATTGCAAGGTCCCTAATTTGCACAATTTTCAATTTTTGCGAGTGATTTCGCGAGTGATTTTTGGCACGTATACACGGGACACCTTCCTCTATTCCTCTACAAGATGCCAAGCAGGAACAATGCCTTACACCGCATAACCTCTCCCCCACCCCCTGCACGCCATTGTCTCGACAATTCACCTCTTACCAGTGACTTGGCCACTAAAGACATTCAGGGCCAGAGTGATTCCCCAATCGATGACAATGTGGAGGACAAAGTTTAGAGGAAGAAACAGTCAGAAATGATGATCAGGTAATGTGGGAAAAAAAAGGTCATGAATGGTGATGAGTTAGTGAGTGAAACAATGCTTATAACGCCTATATTACTGTTTGAAAACCAATATACTCTTGTACTACATATAAATTCGTACCAAGTAAATAAATAAATACTGTTTATGAGTGGATAAAATAGTTACCCTCCCATAGAACTCGTTTTCTTTGGTGCCAGCCTGTTAGAAAACCCAGTCAGGTAAGGAAGTACTCGCACCTAAATCCAGTATTTTAAACCTCAGGTGAGCGATTTCTCTATGAATTTTCGATGTTTCTCACCAAAAGCGGATGTTTGAGCCAAAAAAAAAAAAAAAAGGTCCAAAAACGTCGGGATGGAGCTGGTTAAAATAAGTAGACAAAATTCAGAACAAAGCTGTTAGAAGTAATCCCTCCACTATCCGATGTAACAGAGCCAAAGGCATGTGCGGAAAGTGGTCCTGTCCGGATAGTGGGTCCCAGCCTCCTGGACTTATACTTATGGACCCTAACTCAGAAAAACACCTATACAACTCCCTCTGGACATGCATGGCATCTATTTAAGACCCAAATCACATCAATAAGGGACATAAAAGACTGAAATAAATGCAAAAAAAACACAAAATGAGGTTTTAGAGGTGAGTTTATACAATATTAAACATTCTGGGTACTTACAACAAGTCCCTGGCTCCTGAACCGGTACTTATGGACCCTAACCCAGCCTGATTTTGAAAGCCACCTAAATAACTCCCTACCGGACATGCATAGCACATATTTAAACCTATTTAAGACCCTATTCACACCAATAATGGACGTAAAGCTTGAAATAAATGAAAAGGAACCAAAGAATGAGGAATCAGAAGTGACTGTACCCCATCCAGGGTAATTACAGCATGTTTGTGGCTGCCTTTTGTAAGGTTTTGGCAGTGGTGAAAATGCTCTTGAAGCACGTACAGTAATCCAGTGTTGTGCTGCACTTCCAGTAGTTCTTTGCACTGTAAGTTATAACTGTTTAACACTGCACATTGTTAATTGCACCAGTCCAGTTTCAACCACCATTTGCACTGCACAGTTAATCCTTTGCACTCTAAATTCTAATTTCTTAACACTGCACAACATTGTAATTTCCCGTGTGGTCTACTGGCGAGGTATTGCAGTTAATTCACTGTTTATTCACAAAAAAATGAGCACGTGTGGCTCCCATTACAATATGCTACCACTCGCGATCGAAGTTTGGTAACATCTGTTTGGGTGTTGGCAGGGTTCCCAGATTGTTGTCAGGTTTCCCCGCAAAACTCGGCTAAAAAACAGCCAAAATCCCCCCAAATTCTCCAGACAAATACCCCTAGAAACCGCCAAAAATTGCAACCCAAACCAGTTTTTGTGTTTATAATACTGGAATTCAAAATCAATCTCAAATTCCTAGCAAATGATGGAAAAAACTAACTCTCTGATGCAAGAATTAACGGTTACTCTTAGTCTTTTATATACACCGTAAGTCAACTCTGGAACTCTCTTCCTCTGTCTGTTTTTCCTTCTGTCTACGACCTCCAGTCTTTTAAATGCAATGTGTTCAGGTATCTTGAATTAGACGAATCTTAAAGTTGTATCTCCTTTTTTTCTCTATTTTCCTTGGAAGAAACAATTTCCCATGCTTTCATTCTTTTGGTTCCTCCCTTACTGCATGGAAAAAAAAAAAAAAACTACTTAAACAGTACTCATCCAATGCAATTAATAACTGAAACAAATATAAGAAATGAACAGGCATACTGATTATATGCAGGGTGCGAACATTCAAACTACTGATATATAGCAGATGTAAACTTCTCCAACATCTGGTGATCAGGGTTGAAGCTTCCACAACAATCACACAGACCAAAATAGCTTGTTGTAGCTGCCAATTTTAGTATTAATGATGACAGTTGGCAGTTTGGAGGTTTCAATTTTTCACTGAAAACAGTTTTCCATCATTTTCAGCACATTTTTACAAACCCGCCAAATTCCCCACCAAACCGCCATATACGAATTATCCCGCTAAGTAGAAAAAAAAAAAAAAAAGCTAAATTTAGCGGGAAAACCGCCAATCTGGTAACCCTGGGTGTTGGTGAGGGGGAAGCAGAGTTGCCAGATTGCAACGGCCACATTACCAAACTCCTCAATTTTCATTACCAAATTTAACTTTTCATTACTAAATTCGTAATGCTAGCATTTATTCTTCACTAATTTTATATACAAGTGAAAATACGTGTAATCACTCTTCGTATAATTAACAGCATGTTGGTTATTTTCACGCTATGTACGTTAGCAGATTAATCAGAGAGAGCAAACAATCCACCATCTTCATCCTGTGTATCCTCATACGTGAAAAATCCGTTTGGTAATGCATTACTCTGATTCATTACCAAACGAATTTTTCATGACCAAATTGGCCCACATTTGGTAATGAAAAATACCAAATGGCAACCCTGACAGGGGAGGGGGGAGGGGGGAAATAGGAAGGGGGAGGGTCTGTGGTGTAACAGCTGTTCAGCGCCGCGCAGCGGTTTCAAATTACGGGTGGGAAAAAATTTGGATTTGGGGGGCATTTTTTTCTTTTTTTGGCCATTTTTGGGTTCTGAAGGTCCAGGCCCACAATGTCCGGTAAGTGGGGATGTCCAGAAAGTGGGCGTTCAGATAGTACGGGGATTACTGTATTAATAACCCTGCTATTACTAATAAACTACCTCCCCTACAAGTAAGAAGGAATGTTGCCTCCCTTGCATTATTTTACAGATATTTCTATAGCAAATGCTCAGACGAAGCTGCGTCCATGGTGCCACATCTCCATGCCTTCTCTCGTGCTACATGGGCAGCTGGCAGCGCTCATGACTGGAATGTCACTCAACCATACTGCAGAACTTCTGCCTATCAGAATTCTTTCATTCCCTGAACTGCATCTCACTGGAACTCGCTTCCCCAGAGTTGTTTCCATCCAAACTTCAACCTACTGCTGTTCAAGTCTAACTGTTACAGATATTTTATGAACAAAGGACACTGGTAATCTGGTGCATGGATTTGTTTTTGTTTTTTATTCATTTGTTTTTCCTTCCTCTGTTCTGTTATTTTATATATATATATATATATATATATATATATATATATATATAATTTTTGTGTACAAATTTTTCTTTAGCTGACAGGCATCACTCAGTATCCATATTCCACCCTTTGAGTTTAATATATATATATATATATATATATATATATATATATATATATATATATATATATAGATATATTTTATGTGTCCGACTCTGGGCAAAGGCTTCTGGGCTTATATCTCGGGGGCAGTAGCCTATCCCAAGGCCCAGTAGTCCTCCTACACCTCCACATGTCACCACTTCGGCACTAGCACCCACCGTCCATATTGAATACATGCTAGGGCTGTCTCATACAGGATTGGTGTATTGGTGTTAGCAGGGTACTTTTATGACATGTCGGCAGGTCATCTGGTAGATCAGGAAAGTCTGCTTCTATGAAATTCAAATCCTTAAACTGTTGCCTGCCCCAGCCGGGATTCGAAGCTGGGTCCATCAGGACTGCAGGCCGCCTCTCTACTGATTCAGCCATCGCCTCCCGCAAACTGTATATATATATATATATATATATATATATATATATATATATATATATATATATATATATATTACCAGGCTGTCTGTTGTGCATTGGAATACTAACGTTATTGTTATACTGAGAATATCTGTGAATGATTTCTATGCTTCATTAATATCTGCAGTTCGAATAATGGGATTCCAGTCACCAACACCAAATATTTCCTTTATTTTTTTTAAATCCACTCCCTTGTAGTCAGGCATTTTCTCATTACTAGCCCTGACATTGTCATCACTGAAATTAATGTTCAGTGTGACCATGCAATCCCCCCAATCATAATATTATTTACCAAGTTTTTCCATGTGGCCAAAAGCAGGTCTAATATATTATGGTACCTCCTTGTGTTGGTTAGTCTACAAGCTGATGCAATGAACTTTTCTGGAAGTTCATGTACAGGTCCCACCCTGTGTGTGACAATATGGCCTTTCCCCATTTGGCAACTGGTAAATTAAAATCACCAATGTTTACAGTATTAAGAATAATAAATATTTCAGCAATATGGTGGTAAATTTCAATGTCTGTGTTACTGGACTGTGCTGGCAAGTGATATATTAACCCAAGCATTGTTTTGCTACAGGATTTATTTCTAAGCTGGGGATAAATACCATCAACGTTATCAATAGAGGGTTTAGGAATTACGACTGGATGAAATCTTACCTTAATGTATAATGGTACACCATCCCCCCACTCTATTGTCTCACTACTTAAAGTATTATAACCTGTATGTTGTACTGTGCTAAGAAATCTCGTCATTCAGTGTTGAGCCACGATTCTGTTACGCCTATTATGTTGTAATCTTCAGCAAGGGCATAAGCCTCTAAATCAGAAAATTTATTTCTCAAACTATGCAATTCACGGGAAAACCGTTAATGTCCTTGCCTTCATTAAGCTGTCTATGATTCATGATGTCTACGGTGATTCGTCTATAGGCCTTGTAGGGTGAGTGTTTTTTTTTTTTTTCCAGAAAATATGGACTGCAACATCAAAGAGATGACCAAGACGAGCACAGCCAACCAACTTTAAGTGCAGACCACCATGTGCAATTAGAGACCGGTGCTTATAATAGTGATCCCAGGTTTCAGTGAATTCAGTACCCTCCTCTAAACAAAGTCACTTGATACAATAATTCAGGCCGAAAGCCTTGCTATAAAAGTCATTGCTTCCAGCAATCCTATGACAACATCTGAATTAAGGACGTTGGTAGCCTTTTTCTTATATCTCGGGATCATCAACTTGAACTTGTCCAGGAGTTCAGACTGTTTGGACTACCTCATATGGTTCGCGGATGAATGATAATTAGACTTTCATTAGTTGCACCCTCCGAAACAGTTTCTACAGCCTCATTTATATCATCAAGTCTGGCACTGGAATACAGTATCGCTTTCTTTTAGTTGGTGCTCTGCCGCAAAATTCCACAAGCTGTTGAGCCCCATTAGTCTCTTTATTAACGTCGGCTACTTTCTGAAATTTATTGTAAGTAGTGACCGGTAAGATGCATCGTGTCCTTGTCACCCCTGCACCATTTCGCACTGGTTGAAAATTGTTCTGTTCGGGTGGGGGTTGATTATTTCAACAGCAGAAGGGGGGACAACGTCAATGTCACCATGGGCAACACCGTTCCTTGACCGAAGAATGTTGCTTCCTTCCACACTGTTCCCGACATTGCTAGCAACAAACCCCACCAAAGTAAGTAAATTCTGCGAGTAAGAAGAGAGGGAAGGAAAGGGGAGAGAAGATGAGAGGAGGAAGGAAAGGGGAAAGATGGGGAGAAGGGAAGGAAAGGGGAAAAAGGGAAGAGGGAAAGAAGCGGGAAAAGAATGGGGGAAGGGGGAGGGTGAGAAGACGGAAAGGGAGGAGGGAGAAGGTAAGTGAAAGAGTAACGGAGGGAGAGAGGCAAAAATGAGGAGGAGGGGGACGGGCAGGAGGGAATGGAGACTAGGGCAAAGGAAGGGAGGAGGAAGAGAGGGGGGAAAGGGAAAGGGAGGAAGAGGAAAAGACGGAGGGCATGGGAAACGGGGAGAAACTGGGGAAGGAGGGAAACAACGTGGAAAAGAAAGTAAAGGAATGAAGGAAGCAGAAGGAAAAAGGAAAGACCAGGGAATTGGGAACAAGGAGTCAAGGAGGAGGAAGAGAGGGAACAGGAGGAGGGGAGGGGAAAGGAGAGACGAGGTAGAGAGGAGAGGAAGCGATGGAGTGAGGAGTGAAACATGAAGGAGCTTTGACTTGAAGGGAAAAAAACACAGCCAATATGTTTAACCTGTGAGGTGAGGACGAGTTGGGGAGAGTGTATGGAGATGGGGAGGAGAGAAGAGGAGAGAGGTAGGTGGTTGGGAAAGGGGAATAGGAAAGGGGATGAGACTGGAGAGAGAGGGTGAGGGGTGTGAGTGAGCTGGGTAAGGATGGAAGGCAAGAGTGTGGGGGTTAGGGAAAGAAGAGATGTGGGAGGCAGAGAGAGTGACAAGATTTAGAGAAATGGGGAGTGGCAATAGGGGCTGGGGTGAGAGAGAAAAACGACAGAGATAAGGGTGGTAAAAGGGTGGGTTGGCAGGTAGAGGAAGGCGAGTAGAGGCTGGAAAGAGGGGGTGGGGGATAGGGGAAAAGAGAGGGCGGAGAGGTAGCAGAGAGTACTGATAAGGGAGGAGGGAGAGGTTGGATGGGGTTAGATAGTGTGTTGGCAGATGAGAAGAATGGGAATGGAGAGTGTCGGGGTATGAAAAGGGGAGAAAAGGGAGGGGAGGGAGTATTGGTGAAGACTGAGAGAGGGGAGAAGTGTAAGGGAGACGGATGTGAGAGAAGTAAAGAGTGAGAAGGGGTGGGAGTGGAATCAGACAGAGAGGATGGAGACAGGATGGGGGAGAGAGAAGGGAAAGAGAGTAGATGGGTTGGGGAGAATGAGGGGAACACAAAATTAAAGCAATGAAAGCTGAATGGCGATCGAAGAAAAAGAGATTCTGCTACCTTTCTCCGCCCGTCACCCTTGCGAGAGAGAGAGAGAGAGAGAGAGAGAGAGAGAGAGAGAGAGAGAGAGAGAGAGAAAGAGAGAGAGAGAGAGAGAGAGAGAGAGAGAGAGAGAGAGCATCACCCTAACCTATTTACTGCATTGTCTTCCTTCCTTCCTACTTCTCTGTTTCCTGCTTCCGCATATTTCTTCCCTCCTTTCGTTTTCGTGATTTTCCTTCTCATACCAACTTTCCTATCCTTCTTTTTTCCTCTTTCGTATCTTCTCTCATTCCTACTATTACCGCGTTTTTTTCTTTTTTCCTGTCATCCTGCTTACCTGCTTGCTTACTTGTCTTTCTCTGTTTCTGTCTCTCCTTCCCATCAGCCTCATTTTTTGCCTTCCTCCCCTCATCCCAGCCTTCCTTCCTTCCAACATACTTTCGATCATTTCAACCTTCCTTCCTTCTTTCCTCCCTCACTCCCTCCTTTCTTTCCTTTCTTCCTTCCTTCCTGCCTTCCGCACTCCATCCCTCTCTCCTTCCTTCCTTCCTTCCTGCCCGCCTGCCCTCGTGTCTTCCTTCCTGCCTGCCTGCCTGCTTTCATCTTTAACCATCTATCCTCCAGTTTGTTTGGAGTGTCTTATGAACTTCCAGCCTCCTCCCTGCTTCACCCCTGTCTATCCTACCTACCCCTTGCCTGCACTATCTTACCCTGCTAACTGCCTCACATCACCTACCCTGCCTTACCCCTACACTGTCTAACCCTGCTCACCCTGCTGTCTCTGCCTACCACAGTGCTTTGGTGAGGGTACTTCAATATCGACCTTTTTAATCACTTAACCGCAAAATTCTCTGTCTGTCTGTCTGTCTGTCTCTCTCTCTCTCTCTCTCTCTCTCTCTCGTTTTTCTTTCACTCCATCACTTCATTCCTCTTTCACACTTCCTTCTTATGCCTCAATCCCTTCATCACCTTCAGTCCCCCTTCACCCTTCACCATTTCTTTCTCTTTTCCCTCCCGTCCTTTTCTGTCCTACATTTGTCGTTTTCCCCACCGCTTCCTTACTTTTCCACCTCCCTCTTTCATCTTTCCTTCTTTCTCTTCCCTCCCTTCTCTCACCTTTCATTTCCTCTCATTTGTCTCCGTCTTACCTCTACCCTTCCCACTTCTTCGTATCCCTCCCCCTGCTTTCCTCCTTTTCTCTTCCCCCTTTCCTTTAACTCTGCCTTCTTTCCTCCTTCACCTTTACCATCCTACCCTTCTTCCTTCTCCCAGCCTTCCCTCGCTATCACTCCAAGTCTTCTTTCCTTCTTCATTCACTCTCCCTCACTTCTTCCCTCAGTCTTCTCTCCCTCCCCTCTTCCTTCCTGCTATCCTGTTTCCTTTCCATCCTTCTTTTACCCATTCCTTTTGCTGTTTTCCTTCATATTCTTCTCTTCTCTTCCCTCCCTCCTTACACTTCAACACAATCCCTTTTTCCCCTCTCTTCTCCCTCCCCCCTCCTGCATCTCTCTCCTACAAACTTCCTTCATACCTTCTCCACACCTCTCTTACCTCCTGTGTGCTTTCTTGCTCCGATCTTCCCCCTCTCAATGATCTCTCCTTTCTTTCAATCCCCTCTCCCTCGTTTATATGTTCATCTCTGCCGCCCATATCATTCATTTCTTCATTTTATCCTTATATTTTCTTCATCCTCATCAATCTCTCCCCCTCCTGTCCTCTCCTCTCTGTCTTTTCGATCTCATTTTTAATGTTCCTCTTCCTCATTTCATTCTTCCATATCCTCCCTTCTCTCTTCCTTCCTTCTATTTGTTTTTGCCATGTCCCTTTCCTCTTTCTCTCCGTTCCTCTTCTCTTTGATTTCTTTCCTCTCTCCCCTGTCCTTTCCCCATTTATCTCCCTTCCCTTCCCTCCCCTGTCCCCCTTAATCTCCTTCTTCCTCCCTTACTTCTCCTTTCTCCTCTTTTCATTTGATCCACCTCCTTTTCCATCTCTCATTTCTCCATCTCTCCTCTTTTGCCTCTTCTTCCATTCCATCCCCTCTTTTCTCTTCTCCCTTTCCACGCTCTTGACCCACATTTTTCCACACTCATTCTTCACTTTGCCTTGAGGAGGGTGTTTTGCGGTTGTGGTATTTTTCTCTTTTCCCTCTCTTCCCCCCACTCCCTTTCTCCACTCTCTTCTTTTCCTCCTCATTTCTCTTTCTTTCTCCTCCTTCTGTCCTTCTCCTTCATCTTCCCCTTTAACCTCCCTCCTTTCTTTTCCTTCTCATCATTCATTTTTCCACATCTCCTCTCTCCTCCATCGTTCCTTTCCTCCAACTCTCCTCCTTCTCCCTCTCTCTCCCACTCATCATCCCCTCCTGCACCCTCTTAACCTGCATTTTTACCCACTCTTTCTCCATTGTGCTTTGAGGAAAGGCTTTTATTACCTGTGCCAAGTAGGTTGTTTCCGCCTGAGTTTGTCTGTTTGTCTGTTAGCAGGATTACTCAAAAAGTTATGAACGGATTTTGCTAAATTTTTTTGGAGGGGCAGAGTATGGCCCAAGGAACACTCAGTTTGATTTTGGTGGTGATCCGCATCATCATTCGGATCCAGCAATTTTTTGTTTGTCCACACGATATCTCCAAAAGTTCTCAATGAATCACAACGGAATTTTGGGCTAAGAAAGAATTGATTAAATTTGGGGGAGAATCCGGATCCGGATCCAGATCCGGCATTGGCGGAGGTATGCGCACACTGATTGCCTTCTAGCTGATGTTTTTTCACACTCCCGCTTTGGTCTTAATATTCCTGCACTCTTTTGTCTACTAAATGTGGGTATGTGCGAATTATTTTAATAGCATGTAATGATGATGATGACTAGTGGTGGTGGTGGTGGTGGTGGTGGTGGTGGTGGTGATGATGATGATGATGAGAGTGATGGAGTATCGGTGGTAGTGGCAATGATGGTTATGATAATGGCGGTGATTATGGTGATGGTACTGATTAATATTTTGGTGGTGGTAATGGTGTGGGGGTTACTTGGATGGTACGGTATTTGATAGTGGTGGTTTCTGTGATGCTGATGAGACTGTGTGTGTGGTAGAGCTTATGTGGCGGTAATGTTGGTGGTGAGGATGATGGTGGTGGTAGTTATGGTGATGGCAGCAGCAGAAATTAAACGAATATTGCGACATCTGGCTGAAGCGTTTAGCCTCTTAAGTACGATGATGTCCTTTTACATTGCACTTTTGTTACCTCCTCAGATATTATTGAATTTTGGAAAATATTTCAAAATGAGTGGATTAGATATAGGTTCCTTTAGCCCCTTTACTACTAAAACAACTTCCTTAAAACGAATAACATTGTCTGGTATTAGAATAAGTCAACTGCACAATGCATTATCTGGATAAGGGCGCCAACCTTGTCCCCCACAGTGTTTGAAGGGAATATGGAGATTTTACTGAATTATAATGCAACAAACTGAAACACAATGCAAACGTACCTTGAACATTTGTGGACAAGGATTTATTTCTTTATCCTCACTAAAAGTCCATGGTGGCTCAGTGGGTATTGCTTTCGTCTTCCTACCTGTGCTACTGTGGGTCTGGGTTCGAATCCTTCCATGGTGAACTCTTGAAGTTGATGCTGGTAATACAAAATTAATGATTATTTTGTGCTACAGGTCACGAAACTATCGGTGCACAATATAAGTGAAACACATGGGACCGTAGAACGAAGGTCACTGAAATATTATAGTCCGACCTACCACACGTTGGTAGCCCTGATGTCGGGAGGTGTTGTATATCGCCAACTATCAATATCCTCTTGTAAACATACAGCAAATGTTCTGTTTATATATAGAAACATTGTTCATACACAGTGAGACGTTCGTAATGTTGTACAGTTGTTAGAATGTTATTGGCAGGCATCGGACCCGCTGTGCACTGATACTGTTGTGACCCATAGCACAGTATGTTTCCTCCCTACTTGTTCTGTACACAGAAACATAGCCGGTATAAAATCTTACCTTTCACATGCTTGTGTGTGTGTGTGTGTGTGTGTGTTTCTTTATATTTTCGTGTTTGATTGTTTGTGTGTGTGTGTGAGAGGGGATGTCTTCTTGGGCTTTGTGTGTGTGGCAGTAGTGCTGCTTCTGTGTAGGCTACATTGCAAGCCTGAATTGTAAAGCATGCACACACACACACACACACACACACACACACACACACTATCTCTCCGAGTACCTATACTATTAGTCACACATTCTTCTCATCACATTCACATCTCTCTCTCTCTCTCTCTCTCTGTCTCTGTCTGTCTGTCTGTGTCTCTGTCTGTCTGTCTGTCTGTCTGTCTCTCTCTCTCTCTCTCTCTCTCTCTCTCTCTCTCTCTCTCTCTCTCTCTATCTATCTATCTATCTATCTATCTATCTTTCTCAGTGACAGAGTGACAACGATGCTGATGACGGTGATAGTAACATTGACTGTGGTAATGACGACTGGGATAATGTTGACGCTCCTTGTGATTTTGATGATGATGATGATTGTGGTGGTGGTTGCGATGGTGGTTGTGATGATGGTGATGGCAGTGACAGTGATGTTGATTATGGTGGTGGTGATGATGGTGATGACAGTGACGATGATGGTGATGGTGTTTATAGAATTTATTATGGTGATGGTGATTATGATGGTGAGGGTGATGATTGAGGTGTGCTGATGGTGAAGGTTATGATGATGATGGGCTTTGTTGGGATGATCATAGTGGTGACGATGGTAATGATGATAAAAATAATAATACTGTAAAGTGATAATTATGATTACAATGCTGATAATGATGATAACAATAATAATACGCTAATGTGATATGATCACAGTGATGATGATGATGATAATACTGAAGTAGTGATACGGATGACTGCTATGATGATGATGATGATGTAGTAGTAGTAGAGATATTTATGATGATGATGTAGTAGTAGTGATATTTATGATGACGATGATGATGATCAAGATAATACTGTAGCAATGATATTTATGATTAAGATGATGATATTGATATTAATAATCATGCAGCAATGATATTTATTTTTACGATAATGATGATAATGATACTGCAGTGGTGATATTTACGATGATGATGATGATGCAGCAGCAATGGTATTCATGCTTACGGTGATAATGATGATGATGATACTGTATCAGTGATATTTGTGATTACGGTGATGATGATGATGATGATGTAGCAGTTATATTTATGGTTACGGTGTTGATGATGATGATAATACTGTAGCAGTGATATTTATGATGATAATGTAGCTATGATATTTACGATGATGACGATGATGATGATAATAAATCTGGTAATACTGTAGAAGTAATATGTAATAACAAAGACGAAGATAAAGTTACCTTATCATGCACACGTTCCTCCTTTCCTTAAGTTACCTGTATTATGAGTAAGGTCTTTTATAAGTTTTTGTATTTTGGATGATCACGGAATGATAAATAGATCTTCTCTCATGTGTGTGTGTTTTTCTTTTTTTTTGTATATTTTTGTGTATATCTGTGTCTGTGTGTTATAGGAATGTGTGTTACTGTGTCACTGAATGTGTTACTGCCTGTATGTTAGCGCGTGTTTGACAGTATTGTGTGTGTGTGTGTGTGTGTGTGTGTGTGTGTGTGTGTGTGTGTGTGTGTGTGTTCATACGCCTGCGGGTGAGCGTGTGGTCATGGGCTCCACGTCTGTTGAGAGAAAAATCCCTTCAATAGCTTATGATGAACTTCAGAGGATCTTTCTTTTCTTGAGAGATTATTTATCCCCCAAAGACGAAGTTATTAAGTTTTGGTCATACCTGGGAGAAAGGGTGGGAGAGGGAGGGCGGGAGGGGGGAGGGAGCAAGGAGAGCGTTTTGGGGGAGATGAAGGAGGGCTATGGATGGGGAGAGAGAGAGAGAGAGAGAGAGAGAGGGAGTTTAATAGGAGAGGGTTCGGGAGAAGATTAGGGAGGGTTGTGAGTGGGTAAGGAGGCAGGGCGAGGGAAAGTGATAAAAGGCTGGGGAGGAGACGAGGGAGGGGTGACGATGTGGGGGGGAGTGAGTGAGGGGAGAGGAAGCTTGACAGAAGAGGACTGAGGAGAAAAGGAAGGCATATGGAGGAGAAGGAGGGAGGGAGGGAGGGAGAGAGGGAGGGGGAGGGAACTAGATAGGAGAGGGTTGGGTGGGGATGAGGGAGGGGTATGGGTGGAGGGGGTTGAGAGAGAGTTAGTATGTGGGGTTGACAGCAAGAAGAAAAGGCTGGACGGGAGAAGTAAGGTTTACATGAGGGGTTTGGGGAGGAGGCGGGGAAGGACATGGAAAGAGAGAGAGAGAGAGAGAGAGAGAGAGAGAGAGAGAGAGAGAGAGAGAGTTTGATAGGAGGAGGAAAGAGATGGGGTGAAGAAGGAAAGTTACTAAAAGGAGGTGGGTGGAGAGAAAGGTTGATAGGAGAGAAGAGGCAGGGTAGGGGTTCTCACAAAGTAGGAGTGAGGGTATTGGTTATTGTAATGATCGTTAGAAGGGATTTCTCTCTCTCTCTCTCTCTCTCTCTCTCTCTCCATTAATTGTGTACATGCTGACTATATATACTGTGTAATTTATAAATGTACGCATTAAATTAAATTACAAAATTTAACAAGCAACCACATAAAACATTATAAAGAAAAAGAGCAGCAAAATTAATGCATAACTTACGAAACAACTACATTCACAAACAGCAGGCAAACTGGCAACTCTGACTCGTACCGAAGCTACGGTAAACAAAGGCAAGCGTCGTGAAGCTCCTTGACTACCTAACTGGCAAATCCCGCTTCTTAACAATATTAAAAAAGGAAACAGACCAAACACTGAACCCTGCGACACTCTGCTTGTAACATTTATGCACTCTCTTTTCCGTTTATTACAACTCTTTGCCTTCATCTGGTGAGCCGGTCTTCTACCCACCTGAGCACACTGTTGCTGAAATCATGTGCCTTTAGCTTCTGAAGGAGTCTTTTGTGTTGAACTTTGTCAAAAGCCTTTTGAAAATAGAGGTAGACAATATAAGCAGATTTAGTTTTGTTGTACATGTTCAGTGTATCATTGAAAGTCCAACAGATTTGTGAGGCAAGAGCGATTATTTTGAAAACTATGTTGCGAATCTTTGATGAGATTGTTTCAAATGTGTTTCACAAACTTGTCTCTGATAATAGTTTCAAGGAAATTGCAAACATGGATGTTTACCTGCCCCATCGCAGGAGATTTTTAGCTAGTTACCTCCCCCAGTCCCAGCAGATTTTTTTTTTGGGGGGGGCTAAAACCTCCAATTTTTATGAGAAACATCGAAAATTCATAGGGAAATCGCTCACATGAACTTTATAATTCTGGTACAGGTAACAATACCCTTACCTGGGTGTGTTTTCTATAGGGTGCAGCTCCAGAGAGAACGTGTTCTATGGGAGGGGTAACTATTCCAAACCACTCATACTAGGTATTTAATTATTTATTTGGTACGACTTTATATGCAGTATAAGAATATATTGGTTTTCACATAGTAATATAGATGATATAAGCATTGTTTCACTCGCCAAACACATCAACATACCGCACCTTTTTTGGCAACATTACCTGATCATCATTTCTGACTATTTCTTCCTCTAATGCTACATAAACTTTGTCCTCCACATTGTCATTGATTGGGGAATCACTCTGGCCTTGAATATCGTACCGTGGCGCGACATGTCTTTACTGGCCAGGTCACTGATAACAGTTTAGTTGCTGAGACAATGGCATGAAGGGGGGGGAGGTCAAGTGGGATAAAGCATTGCCCCTGTGTGGCATTGGGTAGAGGAAGGTGTCCCGTGTATATGTACCAAAAATCACGTGCAAAATTCGAAAAATGTGCAAATGACGGACCTTTCAATTGTGGCGCATTTATAAACGTCAACAGGAGTCACAGTGACAAAATGTTCAGACGTATTAATACGTCAACGGGAGTCGGCAGGTTAAACTAATTGGGCGGTAATTTTCTGACTGTGCTCTTTTCCCTTTTTTGAAAATTGGGGTTACTTTAGCAAGCTTCCATTCATGTGGCACCTTACTGCTATTAAGAAGTTCAGATAAAGGCATTGATATTTCATCCTGTAGTCACATTAATGCACGTGGAGATATTTTTTCCGGTCCCTTTGTTTTATTCTCTCTTAATTTGCTAATTGGAAGTAGTATGTCGCTATCACTAACTGTAATGTCATTGATTATGTTGTCCTCTCCTATAGAAACTGGGGAAACAGCAGGAGTCGTATCAATATTTTCTGTTGTAAATACTGACGCAAAGAAATTATTAAGTATAAAGGATTTTCGAGACAACGGGGAAGAGAAAAAGGTTGAGAAAGAACTGATAGATTCTGAAGTATGTGAGGAGAAGGAAGAGAGGCGAGAAGGGGAGAAACAGGAGAGAAAGGTAAGGGAAGAGAGGGAATGAGAAGAGAATGAGTGGATGAAGACAAAAATGGGAGAATGTAGAGGGAGGAATGAAGGAGGCATGAGGAAAAGAAAGGAAAAGGAAGCGAAGTACCAGAGGGAATGAGGATGAGGAAGGAGGGAGAGATGGATGAAAAAGAAATAGCAAAGGGAAGAGGGAGGAGGATGAAGGAGAGAAGAGGAAGAATAATAAGGAGAAAGAGGGGGTTAAAAAGTGACAGACAAAGGGAGAAGAAAAGTAGGAAGAAGAAAAGTAAAGAAAGGAACAAAAGAGAGGACAAAATGAAGGAACAAAATGAGAGGACAAAAAAAGGAAGAGGAAGTGGGTGAAAGAGGAGTTAAGGAGATTTCAAGGGTGCATGAAGAAGAAGACTGGTGGAGGAGAAGGAGAAGAAGAGGAAGAGGGATGAGGATGAGGAGAAATACAAAGGAATACAAACAAAAGCAAAGAGCAACAGACCTTATGGTCCTTTAGAGGCTGCTTGTTACAGAGTTGTCTATGACTACGTGATTTAATTCTACATGCTGAAGGATAAGGATAGTAAAACAAGAAGACTCCCTCCGCCTCCAAACCTCCAGTTAAAACTGGCAGGGAAAAGTGGGAACGACCACTGTGCAGCATGAAAAAACTGACATGGAAATTTCGTAGAAAAGACTGAAAAAGAAATGTTATATTTTGTACTACTTTATCTGTATGCTACCTGTTTGAATAACCTGAAGGAGAAAGTAATAAAGTAAAATGAATAACCAAATAAAAAAATTACTAAGGCATGACATTATGTAAGGTATGTTGAGTTAACGAGACCTCTGTTGACACAGTGTGGAAAATGCACATTGTGGATGTTCAGAGGTGATGTGGCAGCCTTGCTGGGTGCTTTTAAGGTAGGCAGCAGCCAATCAGGTCCCAGCTCCATTCATTCCACTGAGACAAGGAACTTTCTCGTGTGGGACAAGAACACAAGTTATCTCCTGATGCAGTGACCCCTGGTACATTAACCCACTGGTGCCCAGCATCCAATATATTGGACAGAACTGGGCATATTCAAAATCCAATAAAGAAGGGAACCTTCGGGGTAGGGACCTATGAGCTTTGCTACTATGAGCCAATAGGCGAAGGATGGTACACTTAGTACCCATCCAGCAAAATCCCCCTCACAGGAACTCTGACCATTAATGGGTTAAACACCAGCAAATGTATCAGCTTCTCTAACCCATTGGTGCCCAGCGACCAATATACTGGACAGAACTGGGCATTTTCAAAATCCAATAAAGAAGGGAACCCCAGGGTAGGGACCTATGAGCTTCACGACTATGAGCCGATGGGCGGAGGGTGGTATGTTTAGTTCCCGTCCAGCAAAATCTCTCTCACAGGAAGTCTGGCCACTAATAGGTTAAGAAAATCCCGATGGTGATCAGTTAACTAACAGGGGCCTTCAGTGATCCACAGCCCATCACAGGTCAAAAGTAAGAGTAGTGACCATTAACTCAGGGCCATCTGTGCAGATCCTAGTCTGTCCTCATACTACTTTATTTGCATCTAACCCTTTTGTGCCCAGTGTCCACAATATAGGACAGAACTGGGCATTTTTCAAAATTTAATAAAGAACGGAACCCCAAGGTAGGGACCTAAGAGCTTCTCAACTATGAGCTGACAGGCAGAAGGCAGTATGCCTAGCACCCTTCCAGCAAAAATTTTCGCACCGGAACTCTGGGAGCTAATGGGTTAAACTCTGACAAATCCATTAGTCTCTTTAAGCACTGAAAATCTATTAGTCTCTTTAACTCTTCGTTAGTCCTGTGGGGTATTCATATACTGTTAGTCCGGTGGGGTGTTACAACACCCCAATACAAAAATGCATGTAGTGTTACTAGCATGTAAAATATATTCATACTGCAGCTTCAGCATATCTCTGCAATCACTAATGAAAAGATTGAATGCCTTGTAGGTGGTGTTTATTAATTATTAATAATAAAATAATAAATTATATTAGTAAAAAAAAACAAATGACTCATATCTCATTTGCCAGGTAAACACGCACAGGAAAATACATTTTGTGATTTTTAAAATCAGTATAATGATAAGCAACATGCAAAAATAAGATAAAAACCAATCTATATCACAATATGATCTAAATGGTTAGTTTGATGAGGTGACTGGCCAGGGGGGGGGGGGAAAGTGCCCCTCTCTCTCACTACAGCAGAGGCAGAACTAAACCAATCCACATGCTCCCTCCCCTCATTGAATCTGGAGAGTACTGGAACAGAGAGAAATATTCGAATTACCGGCTAGGAAATATGAGCTTTTAAAAAAATCTGAGGTGCCAAAACAACCCCACCTGACTAACAAAAGGTTAAACACTGATGAATTTATCAGTCTCTTTAACCCATTTGCGCCTAGTGTCCTCAGTATAGGACGGAATTGGGCATTCTTCAAAACTTAATAAAGAAGGGAACCCCTGGGTACCGACTTACGAGCTTCGCCACTATGAGCCGTTGGGCGGAGGGCGGTACGCCTAGCACTTTTCTAGCAAAATCCTCAGCACCAGAACTCTGGGAGCTAATAGCTTAATAAATTGATAAATATATAATGACGTGACGCAATGCTATGTACAGGTACAATGAGTTTATGGGGGGTCTTGTAGACAGGAGGGGAATGAGCTTGTGTAACTGGTAAAAGTAAGTTATTTGGACAGAAACAAAGTCTGCTGAGGATTCTTGTGCAAGTATCTGTCTATTTTGTCTCAAAGTGTCTTAACTGAGTTGCTGTTCATGGTATCTGTTCCAGATATTTATGACTCTGTTGAAGATGAAGTACTTTGCTTCATGGGATTGGAAACACCTTCCCATAATTTTGCAGCCATTACTCCTGATTAGGCTTTACCAGTCTATTTCAAAATATTTATTCATGTCTAAGTTGTCACACCCCTTCATGATTTTGAAAACATCAATAAGGCCACCTCTTAACCCGCATTTTGTTAGGCTAAATAATGTAAGTTCTTCAAGGTGTTATTCATATGGTTTGTTTCTCAGTTGTGGTATCATTTTTGCGATTCTTCACTGTATTTTCTCGATTTTTTTATGTCCTTTCTGTAGTATGGAGATTAGAACTGCACACAGTACTCGAGTTAGGGGAGTACTAACGAGTTGTACAAGGCCAGTATGACTTTTCTGATTTAAACTCGAAAGTCCTTTACCTGTTTCCTCAGCTTTGTTGTAATGGTTTGGATCATTCGATGCAGTGCAACTTGTAGAAAACTGTGAAAACTTTCGGGAAGTGAACGAACATCTAGGACATGAGACTGACCTTGACTTCACTGTCTCACATATCGCCTGTCAGTTCACCACCTGCTGCCATGATAAGTAGATGTACGATTTTTTTGCTCGTGGTCTTCCCTAGAAACACATACAGTAGTTACACCCATTATCTCGACCCAGACAAAAAATATAATCTTTTTCCTCCCTTGCAAAACACACACAACCATCGTGTTTACGAGACAGCAACATATAGTGTGAAAATAACAAGGTTGAATGATAGAGAACGGTGAACATGTTGCTACGGAAAAAATGCATTTTCCCATCTCTAAACGTATTTATTTCTGCTTTGTCTCTGTATTCGTAATAATTAGACTTATTCGTAGTGCTGAAACTGCATTACGATTCTATTTTTAGCCACGTACATACGTGGTGTGGGGTCTGGAAGTTGTGACTCAACTTCCATATTGCTAACCGAATCTGACCCTCTACTTTCATCTCTCGTGGGAGGGCCTAGCGTTGGAGGACGAGCAATTTTCTCATTTAGGACTGAAAATTTAACCCTTTCACTCCCTTCTCCAAGCATGGGCACAAAGATAACATAAAAAATAACTGGAAACTACCATAAACATACTTTATATAAAAAAGGTGAAAAAATATTCATAATATATTTTTTTCCAGCCATTCCTAACATAGTATGTACTGAAATCATTCGATATCGTCATATCTCATATAGGAGCAACATTTCAGCACCATTCGCATTGTTTTGGGGAAAAAAAATAACAACACCTGCGAAGTTGCACTGCAACTCTGGGTAGCGGATATCGGTTGTCGATATTTCTGCAACTTTCACGCTCCATTGCAAGCCACAGAATGGGTCTAGAAAGCTGGGATTTGCACTGTTATGTGCGTCTGAACTTTCTCTTCAATATGGCAAGGACAAAAAATCAATCTTCGAAACTTCAGAGAATGGCCCCCACGTCGGCCTAGGGTGTACAGAAAATTTCGGACCCACAGCCATGGAAGGGTTAAAGTCATTTTGTAACTGGTGCCACTGTACCATTGAAGTTACTCTATTGGTTAATTTAGTATTATCTGAAAATTTGGATATTTTACATTTTAAACCCTGATTTATGTCGTTTATGTAGATAATTAAAATTATCAGTCCAAATACTAAGCCCTGGGGAGCATCACAAATCACATTACGCCATATGGATTCCTTTCTCTTTATCGCAACTCACTGTTTTCTGTCTAAAAGCCATTTTCGTAACCATTTTCTGCATATTTCCTCTTATTCCATGGGCTTCTATTTTGCTTACGATGGGCTTGTGATGGACATTGTCAAATGCTTTCTGAAAGTTGAGTTGAATTATAACTACTGCTCTTGAGTCATCATATGATTTGTAAACATCATGGAAGAAGTCTAGTAAATTAGTTAAACAAGAATGTCAATGTCTGAATCCATGCTGCGAGTCTTTGATATATTATTTTCTTCTAGATATTTAACTATTTTTTCTTTTATGATTGTTTCCATGAATTTTCACACTACTGATGTTAAGCTAATTGATCTATAATTTCCTGGGAGCGACTTATTTCCTTATTTTTCAAAATTGGTGTTTGCATTTGCTAGTTTCCGTTCACATAGGACTCTCCAGGTATTTAACGATTTATTGAATAAGACACGAGTGGCAGCAAGAAATCATTTTTTGCTTCTTTGAGAATTCTCGGTGATATTTTATCAGGGCAAAAGGATTTGTTTATGAATGTACTATTTATGGTTGGAAGGATATAGCTATTGTGGATAGTATAGTTACTAAGAACGGTGCTGTTTGCTTGGTTTATGTGACAGTAGGCTTCTGGTGGTGTTTTCTACTGTAAACACTGATGCAAATTAATTGTTAAGAATGTTTGCCATTTCCACCTCATTTTCTGTGTGTTTGTCATTATTCACTGCTGGAGGGCCTATTAATTTAGTTATAACCTTTTTCTTTCTAATGTAACTGTAAAATTCATTAGGATTTGTTTTGTACATATTAGCAATGAGGATCTCCAGTGCTTTCTTGCTATATTTGATGCGTCTTTTTGATATGTGGCATAGATTATCGTGCTCTAATTTATCATGATTATTTTGTGAAGTTTTATATTTACTGTAAGCATGTGTTTTGCCTATTACCAATATAGCGGTCTGACCCCCCTGTAGCTAGCAAAACCCTCCCATTCCCCCTCCCCCTCTTGCTCTCTCTCCTTCCCTCCTTCCCTGCTGTGCACTCGAGTTTCTTCTTTCCTGATAATTTCTTCACCCCAAAATATTTGGATTGACAGATTTGATTATATACCATTAGAAAGCTGGGACTTTGTAGAATAAGATGAAAGAAAAAAAAGGTGATATTGCATAAAGTAAATTAGTTATGCCGAGTACAAGTTTAAACAGTGCATAAGAATGCTCGTACCACATATTTTTCAAATCATTTTTTGGTCAAGTTTTCTGTTTCTCCGGTGAATGAAAATAGCATCACCGAACTGAAATTCCACCAGGCTAATATCAGCCTAAATTTCAGGATGCAAGACACAATTCCTGATTTATGATGAATATTTCTTTGTTTGGATGTTGCTCCATATCCAAAGAGCTGGTTGAGCATTTTCAGGTTGGACGTGGATCCATGTCCAAAAACAGCGAGTGTTAAGCTACTTTTTATTTCACTGGACCACTTTGGTTTACTGTTACCAGCTGGACGCCTGTTACGTAGTGGTATACATGACTTTACCACTTCGTTATTTTTTTTTTTATTAAAATTTCCCATATTTGGTTTATGTCATCAGTCATTTGATTCCAATCCATAGTTGTAAGCAGCCCTCTGAGTCTGGTGAAATCCGCTCAATGATAGTCTGGGACTTTGTTTCTGCACTCCGTTTCTTTAATTTTTTCTGCAGGTTTATTAAACTGTATAAGTTGATGATCCTTGGAACTAAACTCATATCTGATTCTGATGTTGTTAACTAGATTGTCATTTGTAGTTATGATGTCCAGGATATTGTTTCCTCTTGTTGGGTATTCTATATTTCACCACTTGGATCCTCTGACCACAATCTCATCAAAGCCTCATTAGTTAACCCTCCTACACCTCCCCACTCTGAACCTGTCAGGGTGACCCGATGGCACTTTGACAGGGCAGACTGGGATGGATTTAGAAATTATCTTGCTGATGTTCCATGGCAGTCTTTCTTCTCTAGTGATCCCAATTCTACCCAGTCCCACATTTGCGACTTAATACTAGCTGGTATGGATTTATTCATACCAAGTCAACAATTCACTAAAAGATCAAACTTCCCAAAATGGTTTGATGGCAATTGTGCCAGAGCAACAGCCCAAAAGTCATTAGCATATAACTCTTACTTAAAATCAAAAACATCTGAATCACTATCCCAATTTAAAATTGCTAGAAATCATGCAAAAGCTGTATTAAATCTGTCTAAATCAAACTTTCTTCAAAAGCAAGCATCAGAACTACTTAACAACCCTAATGACAATAGAATATTCTGGTCAACTCTTAATTCTTTCAATAATAACTTTAACAAGTCATCTTCCATTCCCCCACTAAAATCTTCAGATGGCAATATTACAAATGACCCACGTGGGAAAGCAGATATCTTTGCTAGTACCTTTGCCAGAAACTCTACCATAGATGATACCAGCCAGAATGTCTCAGTACTGGAACTTGATTCTCCCGAAATTGCCCCACTTAAAATACAGACAAGACACGTAAAATCCATCCTAGACAATTTACCTTTTTTTTTTTTTTAAATAACAGAACGGAGGAAGGAAAAACAAATGGAAAAAAATAATAATCCATACACCAGATTACTGGTGTCCTCTATTCATAAAATATCTGTAACAGTTAGACTTGAACAGTTGTGGGTTGAAATTTGGAGGAAAACAACTCTGGGGAAGCGAGTTCCAGAGAGATGCAGTTCGGGGAATGAAAGAATTCTGATAGGCAGAAGTTCTGCAATATGGCTGAGTGACATGCCAGTTATGAGCGCTACCAGATGCCCGTGTAGCACGAGGGAAGGCATGGAGAGGTGGGACCATGGACGCAACTTCGTCTGAGCATTTGCCAAAAAAATATCTGTAAAATAATGCAAGGGAGGCAACATTCCTTCTTACTTGCAGGGGAGGTAGTTTATATGTAATGGCAGGGTTGTTAATGATTCTAACAGCTTTATTCTGAATTTTGTCTAGTTGTCTTAATGCAACCTCTCCACAACCATTCCACAAGGGTGAGCAATATTCAAGCTGAGAGCGCACATGACTCTTATAAATTATAGCTAACTGCTCATCGATGAAGAAATTACAGACTCTGTACAATTATCCAAGTTTCTTTGAGGCGGTTTTAGCAAGTGATCTGACATGAGAGGTCCAGCTGAGGGCACTGTTAAGTGAGACACCAAGAATTTCAGTACTTTTGGAGATGGGAATATTACTATGGTCATACCATTCTAAAGTGGCGGTTTAGGTGGGGCACCAGCCTCTGTACAGTGTTGGCACGTTTTCCATACTCGCGATGCCTCTCTCTCTCTCTCTCTCTCCTGGGGGTAGATGTGCATCACCCTAGGGAATTTTGTTTCTTTTATGTGTCTTATAAACTTGTGCTCTCATTTCATTATTTTGTTTTTTATTATATTATTGTTTTACATATGGCGCCAGACGACCTCGGTGTTGAGGCGCCTTGATTTGTTTTCATTCAATCATTCTCGCCCTCCTTCCTTCCCTCCCTTCATATTTCCCTCAGCTTGACAATGCACTCAACACTGCCCCTTGCCTGCCTTCTCTCTCTCTCTCTCTGCTGGGGGAGATGTGCTTCACCCATGTAAATTTTGTTTCTTTTATGAGTGTATTATATAGTCGTGCTTTCATTTCTTTATTTTTGTTTTTAATATATCTAATTATGTTTAAAAATATTATTGTTTTACATATGGCGCCAGATGACCTCGTTGTTGTGGCACCATGATTTGTTTTCATTCAATCACTCTCTCTCTCCTTCGTTCCCTCCCTTCCTCCATCTCTCACTAAGCTGCACTCAACACTGCCCCTGGTCTGCCTTCCCCCTCCCCCCCCTCTCTCTCTCTCTCTCTCTCTCTCTCTCTCTCGTCTGTGGTATTTTAGGATACATTTTGGTTATTTTCTTTTACGTTATAATGTACATATTGTAAATATGACTTTATTTCCACACCACCCAGAAGGTAAAAATCTTGGCGCGTTTTTTTTTTGTCCCCAAACAGGCCTATTCCTCTATCCCTCGGGTCGGGCTGGGTGTGTGTGAGTGTTGCCGCTCACGAGGGTTTTAATGTATATATATTTTTTTACTAAGAAATTGGCATATTTTTTCTTATATTCCTGCACATTATCTTATAATCATAATTGTGACATTATTACCCACCCCAGAAATACGGTAACAGCCAATAAAAGTGACTACTTTTTTTTTAAGCAACATTGTAAAAAATTATGCCACGTCTCTGTATTGACGTATAAATATTTTACGCATAATAAGTTTACTGTTCTTTCATATATTATAATACACACGTTACCATTATATTCTTATGTGTTTATCTTATTGTGATGCCTATTATATATACATATCAGAGCCGTTCACATAGAGGGTATGGAACACGTGGCAACGCTGTACAGAGGTTGGTGCCCCACCCAAACCTCCACTTAAGAATGGTACCACCATAGCACTGAAGGTAATGTACGAATCTGGCAATATCTGTCTATTAGTAAACTGTATATATTTAGTTTTACTAGCATTAAAAGAGACAAGGTTGTTTTGTCCCCATTCACTGATTGTAGCTAGATCTTGATTTATGGAGATGGCTGTACTGAGTTGAGAGGTAGAGATATTAGACTTTGTAAACGGATGTCTGAGTGTGAATGAACTATGTAGTGTTGAGTCATCTGCATATGAGTGAATGGGATTGTGGGTGACAGATAAGAGATCATTAATATGAACCAGAAATAGGGTTGGCGCCAGAACTGATCCCTGCGGCACGCCGGCGTTAATTGAGTGGAAATTCGAATATACATCATCTACTTTTACTCTTATTTTCCTGTCACTAAGATAAGAAGAAATCAAAGGAACAAAAGACGTTAGTCCATAGTAAGGGAGTTTGGACAGCAGGGAACGGTGCCATACTCTGTCGAAAGCTTTAGAGATATCAAGAGCTACTGCATGAGTTTCTCCAAAAAGATCAATTGATTGATGGATGGTATGAGTTAAGAGATTGAGTATGTCAATGGTGGATCTTTCGTGGCAAGAACCGTATTGTCTATCACTAATTAAGTTGTTGAATTCAAGATGTTTAACAATATGCTTATTAATTAAAGTTTCAAATACCTTACCAAGAGAAGATGTGACAGCTATTGGTCTGTAATTGGAGGGGTCAGACGAACTTCCTTTCTTCGGAACTGGGTGGATATTGGCTTCTTTCCATGAATTTGGGAATAAAGAAGTATGTATGCATAGTCTGAATAATTTGGCTAGGACAGAGGCAAGTTCAGGGGAACACTTTTTCAAAACAATTGGCGGAATTCCATCTGGGCCTGGAGCTTTGTTGGTAGGTAAATTGTCTAGGATGGATTTTACGAATCTTGTCTGTATTTTAAGTGGGGCAATTTCGGGAGAATCAAGTTCCAGTACTGAGACATTCTGGCTGGTATCATCTATGGTAGAGTTTCTGGCAAAGGTACTAGCAAAGATATCTGCTTTCCCACGTGGGTCATTTGTAATATTGCCATCTGAAGATTTTAGTGGGGGAATGGAAGATGACTTGTTAAAGTTATTATTGAAAGAATTAAGAGTTGACCAGAGTATTCTATTGTCATTAGGGTTGTTAAGTAGTTTTGATGCTTGCTTTTGAAGAAAGTTTGATTTAGATAGATTTAATACAACTTTTGCGTGATTTCTAGCAATTTTAAATTGGGATAGTGATTCAGATGTTTTTGATTTTAAGTAAGAGTTATATGCTAATGACTTTTGGGCTGTTGCTCTGGCACAATTGCCATCAAACTATTTTGGAGAGTTTGATCTTTTAGTGAATTGTTGACTTGGTATGAATAAATCCATACCAGCTAGTATTAAGTCGCAAATGTGGGACTGGGTAGAATTGGGATCACTAGAGAAGAAAGACTGCCATGGAACATCAGCAAGATAATTTCTAA
Organism: Coenobita brevimanus; assembly: GCF_032717465.1. Taxonomy (NCBI): domain Eukaryota; kingdom Metazoa; phylum Arthropoda; class Malacostraca; order Decapoda; family Coenobitidae; genus Coenobita; species Coenobita brevimanus. Next base: position 6,327,523 of record NC_137013.1, read on the forward strand.
ATCCATCCCAGTCTGCCCTGTCAAAGTGCCATCGGGTCACCCTGACAGGTTCAGAGTGGGGAGGTGTAGGAGGGTTAACTAATGAGGCTTTGATGAGATTGTTGTCAGAGGATCCAAGTGGTGACAGTACCTCTATCCTGTATTGATCTGGATTATTTGTCAAGAATAAATCCAAGAGATGGGCATTATGGTCAGGATTATCAGGTATTCTGGTTGGTTGCTTTACCAACTGGGTGAGATTAAACGATTCCGCAAACAGCTCGCATTCTAGACCAGCGTCGTCAGTCCGGGCAGAATGCAATAACCATTCAACACTGTGTATGTTAAAATCACCCAAAATGGTAATTTCATTGCCAAGGGCAAGGTCAAGGTTGCTCAACTGAGTGGATATGGAATCAAATACACTGGGTTCCGAAGAAGCATAGGGGGAACGATAAACTACACAGATATATTTGGTAATGTTTTGGCAATTTAATTTATATAATGAGTAATCAAAACTGGATGAAGTGAAGTTTAAAATAGTATCAACTGCATATTGGGATTTGATATAACAACAGGTGCCGCCCTTGTTTCGAAAGTTTGTAAGGAGATGGTAACCGGGAAAACAAAATGGAGATATATCGGTAGAGGGTGAGATTTGTGGTTCTGTGAGGAAAAGGGCCAAAGGGGATATGGACTGAAGGAAAAAATGAACTGAGTTCAAATTTGTGGTAAGGCCGCGGATGTTGGTAAAGAATAAGGCCGCACTGTCACCTCTTCGCTGACGAGCATTCCCGGAAATAGCAACAGTCGCTGCCGGCACAGTCGCTTGATGGCGACTGGGAGGACCCTGTGCCTCCAGCCCTACCCTGCCGGTGGTGGCAGTCCGAGGTACCACCTCATTTGATTGTAAGATTGCAGCGGGCATTACTCAAGTTGTGAATAGAAGGTGTGATATGTTATGCGCATGTAGTGTGGTGTAGACAGTTGAAGGTAGAGGTATTGTTAGAGCTTGCTGGCCTACTCTCTGTGCAAATGAATGCACTGAAAATGTTCAGAAAAGGGAGATGGTCAGGATCAAGTCCTGAGGGCTGGTGAAACGGGAGCTCCAGCTCTCCCAACAAAGCTCCAGACCCAGATGGAATTCCGCCAATTGTTTTGAAAAAGTGTTCCCCTGAACTTGCCTCTGTCCTAGCCAAATTATTCAGACTATACATACATACTTCTTTATTCCCAAATTCATGGAAAGAAGCCAATATCCACCCAGTTCCGAAGAAAGGAAGTTCGTCTGACCCCTCCAATTACAGACCAATAGCTGTCACATCTTCTCTTGGTAAGGTATTTGAAACTTTAATTAATAAGCATATTGTTAAACATCTTGAATCCAACAACTTAATTAGTGATAGACAATACGGTTTTCGCCACGAAAGATCCACCATTGATATACTCAATCTCTTAACTCATACCATCCATCAATCAATTGATCTTTTTGGAGAAACTCATGCAGTAGCTCTTGATATCTCTAAAGCTTTCGACAGAGTATGGCACCGTTCCCTGCTGTCCAAACTCCCTTACTATGGACTAACGTCTTTTGTTCCTTTGATTTCTTCTTATCTTAGTGACAGGAAAATAAGAGTAAAGTAGATGATGTATATTCGAATATCCACTCAATTAACGCCAGCGTGCTGCAGAGATCAGTTCTGGCGCCAACCCTATTTCTGGTTGATATTAATGATCTCTTATCCGTCACTCATAATCCCATTCACTCATATGCAGATGACTCAACACTACATAGTTCATTCACACTCAGACATCCATTCACAAAGTCTAATATCTCTACCTCTCAACTCAGTACAGCCATCTCCATAAATCAAGATCTATCTACAATCAGTGAATGGGGACAAAACAACCTTGTCTCTTTTAATGCTAGTAAAACTAAATATATACAGTTTACTAATAGACAGATATTGCCAGATTCGTACATTATCTTCAGTGCTAGTAATATTCCCATCTCCAAAAGTATTGAAATTCTTGGTGTCTCACTTAACAGTGCCCTCAGCTGGACCTCTCATGTCAGATCACTTGCTAAAACCGCCTCAAAGAAATTTGGATTATTGTACAGAGTCCGTAACTTCTTCGCCTATGAGCAGTTAGCTATAATTTATAAGAGTCATGTGCGCTCTCAGCTTGAATATTGCTCACCCTTGTGGAATGGTTGTGGAGAGGTTGCATTAAGACAACTAGACAAAATTCAGAATAAAGCTGTTAGAATCATTAACAACCCTGCCATTACATATAAACTACCTCCCCTGTAAGTAAGAAGGAATGTTGCCTCCCTTGCATTATTTTACAGATATTTTTTTGGCAAATGCTCAGACGAAGTTGCGTCCATGGTGCCACCTCTCCTTGCCTTCCCTCGTGCTACATGGGCATCTGGTAGCGCTCATGACTGGAATGTCACTCAACCATATTGCAGAACTTCTGCCTATCAGAATTCTTTCATTCCCCGAACAGCATCTCTCTGGAACTCGCTTCCCCAGAGTTGTTTTCCTCCAAATTTCAACCCACAACTGTTCAAGTCTAACTGTTACAGATATTTTATGAACAGAGGACACCAGTAATCTGGTGTATGGATTATTTTTTTTTACCCATTTGTTTTTCCTTCCTCCGTTCTGGTATTTATTAAAAAAAAAAAAAAATTCATGTAAAACTCTTTTCATGAGTGTGCAGTTAGCGGTTCACCTTACTTTGTTACTGGTAGATTAAAGTCACCAAAAATTATGCTATCCCCTTGACAAAAAATTTTCATTATTTGATTATAAAGTTTTACATCTGTGTCAGTTGACTGTGCTGGAGGTCGATAGGCAAAACATATATTTATTTTCCGTGATTTAATACTCATATGAACGTAACTGGCAGCTGTGTTGGTAATACTTGGTTTGGATAGCACAAGGGGGTGGACACTAGTTTTCACATATAGTAAAACACCGCCACCAGCTACAGTAGGTGTGATTACTCACAGCTGAATATTTTGTACCCTGTTAATTGTCTTATGCTAAAAAGTCATGGACAGATGTGTTAATCCAGGAATCTGTGATGCCAATGATGTCATAATTTTCTAGGTCAATAAGAGATTCTAAATCCTCAGATTAGTTGCATAGACTATCCACATTGACATAGCAGACTCTTATTCTGTCTCAAACAGTTGATGAACTGACTTCACGGGTATTTACATTGAGGTTGCTGCTCCCGAATGCTTTTTATTTTTTATTTATTTATTTATTTTTTTTGAAGAGGGCAACTTTATTATGTAAATGTCTACCTAGCCGTTCCGCAACTACCAAGTTAAAATGGAGACCATTTTTCTGGAAGAGGATGAAGAGTGAGACTGACGAGGAGAGTGTGTGTGAGTGAGGTGGAGGGGGGGAGAGGCAGGGGGAGGCCAAAGATGAGATGGGGGGATGGAGTCGAGAGGTATATAAGAGAAGAGGGTATGACCTGGGAGGAGGGCAGTGAAATGGCGAGGTACAGGGCGACATGGAGGCGATTTGTTGGTGGGCACCCCTTACAGGATTAAGGCGTCTGGCAATAGACAGAGGCAGATACAATATGTTGCCCATAGATATGGTCCCACAGACTGAGAAAGTCATCTTCTTCCGTGCAGAAAAATTTGAGACAGTTATTTGTGCTGAAGGCCTTATCACAGAAGCTATTTTCTGCATTAATCCTTGGGAGTATGCCAGATATTAAATTATGGACTTTGTTCTAAATCGCTTGATCATCTCATGATAATTTGCTAGCTATTTCTCTGATCTTTTGCGATTCAAATCTTTTGTACCGACATGAATGATGTACAGAATTTTATCGTTTGCGTCCTTTGTGGCCTTCTCGCAGACTTCTGTGATATCATATAGTCCACCTCCTGGAAAAAGTACCTCTTTCAATATTATTTCCAAAATACCACAAAAAATACAACTGGATATGGGATGTTATTACAAGTATATTATTTAGTCTATAAATGAAGTGTTGAAATACAAAGGAGATACACATTCCATATACTCACTTCC